>NC_057807.1:44464116-44464795 GCF_018294505.1 Triticum aestivum
AAATAAAGCAAAAAACAAAAGAAAATAAATAATATAAAAAACAAAATAAAAAAAATAAAAATAGCAACAATAAGTAAGGAAAACAAAAAAACAAAAAAATGCCTCCTACTGGGCCCCACGGCCTGAATACGACTTGAAACCCTACTATGGGCCAGGATTCAGGCCCGCAGTAGGCCCAGAAGGCCCATCAGGCAATGCAGTAGCAAGTAGGCCCATAAGCCTGCAGTGGAGAGGAGCTCGAGAGGGGTGTGGCAGTGGGGCTTATAAACCACTGCGCGCCCCTCTCAACTAGCGAGGTGGGACTAAACTTTGGCCACGACGCGGGCAGCACAGAGGCCTTTGGTCCCGGTTCGTGGCTCCAACCGGGACCAAAGGCCGCCGCTTCCCGCCCTTTGGGCTGCTGAAAAGAGGCCTTTGGTACCGGTTGGTGGCACCAACCGGGATTAAAGGGGGCATTAGTCCCGGTTGGAGCTACCAACCGGAACCAATGCTCTTGCTATATATACATGACTTAGCAGTTTTCGCCAAAACCCATCTCTTTTTTCTCGCCCCGACGCCTCTACTCCTCGTTGCCGTCACCGTCGAGCCCTGCCCCGACGCCGTCAGGCTGGTCCAGCTCGCCGTCGCCGCCGCTGAGCCACTGCCCCGACACCGTCGCCGCGCCCGCCGCCCCTGCCGG
>NC_057807.1:44465168-44493564 GCF_018294505.1 Triticum aestivum
GCCGCGCGCGCCGCCCCTTTCCCAACCCCGTCGCCGTCGCCCCAACCACACGCCACCGCCTTCGGTCCGGCCATCGGCGCCCTTTCCTCTTTTTTTATATATGCAGAAGTTTATATATGCAAAAATTTATACATATATGCAAGTATATATGTATTTTTTTGCATTTTTTGTGTATATGTGTTTTTATGTGTATATATGTGTACATGTTCATAGTATTTTGTTTCATAAGTGTATTTTTTTTGTTCATTGCATTTTTTTCATATATATAATGTATATATGTATGTGGTAGCTATATATATGATGAATGGATGTGGCTATATATGTATGTATGAATATAATGTTCATAGCATTTTTTTGTTTATATATGTTTTTTCATATATGTATTAATTTTATATTTAGGTTGTTAGTAGATATCGATTTTAGGTTAGTGCATTTTAGGTTAGTGTAGAGGAGAAAGTAAAATAAGTAAAAGGAAGAAAAGAGGAAGAAGGAAGGAAGAAGGAAGAAGAAGAAGAAAAAGAATGAGAGGAAAAAGGAAAATAAGAAGAGGAAGAAAGGAGAAAAAGAAGAGAGGAAGAAGAGGAGAAATAAATAAGAAGAGGAAAAAAGAAGAAAAAGAAGAAGAGAAGAATAAAGGAATAGAGGAGAAGAAGAAAAAATAGAAGAAAAAAAATTCTATTTTTTCTTCTTCTTCTCTATTCCTTTCTTAGTGGACCCGGCACAGTTTCCACATTATGGCGCGATGGATGACTTTGAAGGTCAAGGCGGTTGTTGGCCAAGTTTATCCTAGTGGACCCGGCACAACTTATCAATGCCAGCCGATTCCAGAAGGATATGCTAAGGTGATGGTGGATGAAATAACAGAGGGATTTGAGGACCTCCCGCTTGACCACCCTACTGGTGAAGGGGAGACTAGGCTGGGTTCTGCTCTGAAGACTCCATACCTATGGCGGAAGGAGCTCATCAACCTTCCGAACTGGACGCCTCCGCCTCCTCCTCCTCCTCCGGCGAGTCAGGGCACTCCGCCTCCTCCACCGCCTCCTCCTCCGGCGAGTGACGATCAGGGCACGCGTGGCGGCACTCCGCCTCCTTCTCCGGCGCGTGGCGGCACTCCGCCTCCTTCTCCGCCTGCGCCGGCGCTCCCGAGCAGCCAGCAGCCTCCTCCTTCTCCACCTCGCCAGCAAGGGCGGAAGAGACTCGCCGCCGCCTCGGCTGCTCCGGCGCGTCGTACTCCTTCTCCTCCGCCTCGTAAGCAAGCATGAAAGAAGACAGACGCCGCAGCCGATCCGTCTGCTCCGGCGTCTAGCAGCACAATCAGAGGCGGGAGGCAATACAAATACGGTCCATCATCTCTCAAGCCTCTAGAGAAGTTACCGTACGAGAGGTCCGAGGAGGAAAACAATACGATTGTGCGGACCCACGTGAAGGACTTCTTTGAAGGGGTGAAAGCAAAGAGACATCCACCTCTGGAGGAGAAGGTAGATCCGGTGAAAGAAAAGCGCACTATCGATGCCCTGAGGAAACCACCTAAGTCTCCGCCGAGAACCAACTATGAGCGCATTACTGAACAGACATATCTCCAAGCCAAGCGGTCGGGAACTACCGTCAGTGATAAAAGGTTAAAAGAACGAGCAAAGGGGGAAAAAATTGCCCAGCTCGGCGAACAAGCACAGCAATCGCGCCCCCCGCTCAATGTGTCTAATGCTCCGGGGACGGTGCCCGGTTATGGCAATCTTGAAGATTACCTGCCTGACGATGCACTTCCTGATTTCATGGCGGTGGACGAACACAGATTCCAGTACGGGAAGCCTCTCGTCAAAGATGAAAAATCTCTGACAACAATGATGCTAAGATTCCATAGTTGGTACATGAAAACCTGCAGAGAGTCTGAGGGGACGAACAGTTTGTATCTGAACATTAAAGAGGAGCACGACCTCGTTTCAAATGATCTGTTGTGTGTTCCATTTGAGGAGTTCTTCGAGTTCTTCAATCAAAAGGCCCTCGATAAATTAATGGTCTTTTGCTACTGCCTGTAAGTACTATTTTTGTCATTAAGTCTCTATATATAGCTCGGCTCTTTCATTGCATGTATTTATAATTAATTATCCTCAATATATTATGCAGATTGAAGATCATCAAGTGCAAAAAACAAGAAATTTATGATATTGGGTTCATTAACACAAATATCATAGATGTATTTCTGGTTGAAAAGAACGTCAAAGAGGCAGAGGACAACTTGCTACAATCATTGATCAAAAATCAAAACAAAGATACCATACTCTTTCCTTACAACGGCCCGTGAGTGTTACTGTCGTGTGCATATTCGGTTTCTCTTATTACTCAAGCGAGGTTATAGTAATGTAATTAATGAGTTATGCATGCGTGCGCAGATACCACTATATTCTTCTGGAGATTAAGCTTGAGCGTGGACTAGTAACCGGCTTAGACTCGAGACGGAAAGATCCCAAAACCTATGCGGACATCACTGAAATGCTCAGCAAGTAAGTTCAATCGATCATTATCACACAATATCGGCAACTTTTTGTTCATTTCCTGATATCTCAAGTAATAATAATTATTTTCTTTGTCTTGTAGGGTTTGGGAACAGTTCACCGCATAAGCTCCGGGACTGCCGAAGGAGCTGCGATATAAATACCCGAAAGTAAGTACTACTGGCTAGCTACTTGCGCGCATCTCCCGTTGATTCTATAGCTATACTTTCATCAATGCCATTTATAATGCTTCATTATCAATTTGATTGACCTCTATTTCTCGTAAAGTGCTTGTGGCAGGAGGAAGGGAATGATTTCTATGGATACTACGTGTGCGAGTTCATCCACACCGCGACTTTGAAAAACAAGCGGGGCTACTCTAGAAGACAATATGAAGTGCGTAAGCAATAATATTCACAATTTCATTTTATTACACCATCATTTCTGTTGAGTTTCATTCATATATATGTATTAATTAACCCCCTTCTTCAAATTAGACGTGGCAGATGCGGGATGAACTCCTAGAACCAGATCGCATGAAAGCAATTCAAGAGGAATTGGCGGGATTCTTTCTTGAACACGTCATCAGTAAAGCCGGAGAATACCATGTGGAAATTGATTTCAAATGCTAGGGGTTTGTGTAATTAAGAGATCCTATACATATTGTACATGTATGTAGCCAGTAGCGTCAGATACATGATACGAAAACTTGTTGTTCGACCAATCTCTCGGAGAAGGAGAGGTCGATCGATCACTTCTCTCAGTATGCATGACGAACTTCTGTACTGAATGGTTCTCTCGATCACTTATGTATATATAGTACGTAGCGTCGACCAAGCACAGACATAAGAGAGGACACTTCTCTCTGTTAATTAGCTAGCTAACACAATATATGAAACACCTAAATTAACCCCCCAAAACCCCCAACCCCCCTCCTTTCAAAAAAAAAACCCCAGCCACTGGAATGCAGACGCGTGGATGCCTTTTGGTCCCGGTTGGAGCCACCAACCGGGACCAAAGGCCCCCTGACTGGGCTCGGCGCACAGGGCCACGTGGAGGCACATTGGTTCCGGTTCGTGTTTGAACCGGGACTAATGGGTGGAGGTATTAGTAACGACCCATTAGTCCCGGTTCATGAACCGGGACTAAAGGCCCTTACGAACCGGGACTAATAGGTGTTTTTCTACTAGTGATTGTGTTTACATAGGATGTGGAGTCCTGTCCTAGTAGGACACTTGTATACTAGACCTCTCTTATATAGCGAGGGTAGACACACGAGGTAACCTATGCCAACATAATAGCACCGGAACACAGGGGAAGCCGGCGGCATGTGCCGGTGTCCAGGGCGACCGGGTGCGGTATTGTAGCGGTGTCATGGGGAGGATCGCCCATAATCAGGCCCCAGGAATGTAGCCATATCAGTGAACCTCGTTAACAAATTTCGGTGTCGTGCTCGCGTCATTGCTTGGTCTTCGGATGATCGACGGTGTGCCTCGGATTTATTCTAACAAAGTGCATCCCTGAACGCAGCGGCAGCTGCACGCACCGCATCCACGGCGCTCACGTCTTCGCCATTCGAATAAGGAGACGTGTTAGTTAGAGTATAGCTGAATGTTGGGTTTCATTTTGTCAGATATATGTGTATTGCCCCGCAAAAAAAGATATATGTGTATTGGAAGACCACGCCTGACACAGCAGTACCTGACACAAGAAAGAAAAAAGGTACGCATGCAGACAAGAGGGCGTAATACCACTGTTGCATGGGAACTGTGGGAGGGGACGTGCTATGGAGGAGATACGCATAGCAGCGAGGAAAACAATGATGTTGTGCATGTTTATGCTCGTCGTGGTGCTGTTCAAGGCAGAGGCGGGGCAGTAACGAAGCGGAGGGACGAACTAAACATGAAGGACCAGCGAGATCTCGAGGACCAGGCGCATAATAAAGGAAAATGTTCAAAAACACATAAAAATCGTTTTAGTTCAAAAATAGATATCGTGCAAACAGCAGGCAGCGTGTTGCATATTTTTGTTTGGTGGGGCAAGAGAACGAATGTAAACCCACTGGGGAAATCTTTTTTTTTTTGAGAGAACCATGGACTCTACGCCATAGTTGATACAACTTCTTTCTGCATAACAGAGTTCGCATCATTCGGGACATTTGCCATCATATTGAAGCCACCGTCCCTTCTCGCTATTGCAGCCAATTCATGCGCCAGTAAGTTTTTGTTTCGGCCAATGATACTAATCTCCCAGCTAGCAAATGTAGATAGTAGGCGTCTCGTGTCTACCAGAACTGCGTAGCATGGTGATTTGATATCACTCTCATCTTGAATTTGTCTTCCTAGACTCCTGCAATCAGTCTCTAGGAGTAGCCGTCCATTGTACCTGGAGGCGAAAGCATTGAGTCCCAGAACTACTGCCGCTCCTTCTGCTTCCTCCGCTGAGTGACATTGATTCAGTCTTCCTCCTACTGACATGAAAACCCTGCCCAAGTGGTCTCTAGCTACCGCTCCTCCCCAAGCCTCACCTGTGTCGGCTTGGAAGGAAGCGTCCGTGTTTAACTTGGCTACCCCCAGGGGAGGGGCATCCCAATAATCAGGTGTTGGCCGAGCGGGAATCTGGGGCATCATCGGGAAGACCGACATCTTATTAATGTTCCTTTCATCCCCCTGACCCCTGTCAGCCTCTGCCAGATCCTCATGCAACCTAATTAGAGATTGCACAGCACCCGTTACCCTTTCCTTCCCATCTCCATGGATAACATCATTCCTCAAATTCCACGCCTGCCATAGCAGGAGGAGAGTGTTCCTTCTGACTGTTTCGGGATAAGCGAGGAGGAGAAGTTGTAGCCAATCAGGTCCTGTATCCCGCATGTCCATTTCCTTTGGCAGCTCCCAATGACTCCTCATTTCATGTCTTAGAGCACTGCTTCTAGTGCAAGCAATAACAGCATGGAATTCATCCTCAGGAGCCATGCCACAAATGTCACACACACTGTCTATGGCTAAAGTTCTCCTATAGGCATTATGTTTTGTGGCAAGGGTTCTTGTGGCAACTCTCCATCCAAAAATTTTCACCTTGTTTGGCAGCTTCGCTTTCTAGATAGCATCCCATATTCCTCTGTCCTCCGGGTCGCTACCTGAAGTGGAGGCTTCTGCTATGGTATTTCTCTTTAGGGACTCCACAAGTTTATAAGCACTTTTGACCGTGAAAATCCCGAATTTCTCGTAATGCCATGCTACGGTATCCTCTACCTCAGCTTTTGGGATTCTCATCTAACAAATATCATCCGCATCAAAGTCGTGGAATATCTGTTTCACCAGATCATATTTCCATTCCTTGGTCTCATCATCAATGAGTTGGTTGACCCATCTGAGTCTTGACCTTCTCACAAAAGACGCTGCTTCCAATCCTTCCTTCCTCAAGATCCACTGGTCCCTCGTTATTTGTATCCTCCTTCCATTTCCAATTCTCCAAATGAGGCCTTTTTTAAGTAGTTCCAGACCAAACTCAATACCTCTCCATGACGGGGATACATCGGACGCAAATACAGTATCGGTGATGTTCCCATTTGGAAAATATTTGGACTTAAGGACCCTCGCACATAGACTATCCGTATGTTGGATTAGTCTCCAAACTTGCCTGGCTAGCAACGCTTGGTTAAAAAGGTGCATATCACGAAAACCTATACCACCAGCTCTCTTAGGCCTTGTCATATCCTCCCATGACATCCAGTGCACCTTCCTCTTCTCCTCTTTATCCCCCACCAGAAATCTCTTATAAGCATTTCATATTTGTCACAAAAGCTTTGGTTTAATCTGAAAATGCCCATGATGAAGGTGGGAAGAGCTTGTGCCACAGCTTTAACATTCACCTCCTTTACCGCCTGTGACATGAACCTTTCATTCCACCCATTATACCTCTTTCCAAACCTCTCTATGATCGGCTGGAATTTATCATCCTTCATTCTGCCTTCGGGGGTGGGGAGCCCTAGGTACTTACTCTCAAAGCAAATTGCCTCAACACCCAACGTCTCCTTGATGCTTTCTCTGACTTGGGATGGTGTTGAGTCTGACAGGAGCAAGGAGCACTTGGCCTGGCTAAGCAGTTGGCCCGTTGCATTTTGATAAGCTTCCAACATCTCTCTCACCTTTCGCGCCTGCTCAACCGTAGCTTTGAAAAAAAGCAGGCTGTCGTCGGCGAACAGAAGGTTTGAAATCCCCGGACTTGCACGTGCAATTTTGATGGGTGTAATGCCTCCCAAGTCAGAGTCTTTCTTCAGAAGAGAAACTAAACCGTCAGCCACAAATAAAAATAAATATGGGCTTAGTGGGTCACCTTGTCTTAAACCCCTAGTTGGGGTAAACAGATCCAACATCTCCCCATTGCACCGAACTGAAAACTTCACTGATCTGACACATGTCATTACCCATTTGATCCATTTTTCGTCAAAACGCCATTTTCGTAGAGCTCCCTCCAAGAAGATCCAGTCAACACGATCATAAGCTTTTGCGAGGTCTAGTTTGTATGCACAGTGAGTGTCCCTCTTATTTTTAAAATTCTGTATCTTGTGGAAACATTCAAATGCTATGATTGCATTATCCGTGATCATTCTTCCTGGGATGAAGGCGCTCTGCGTTTCAGAAATGAGATCATCGAGGAAGGATCTCAGACTATTGACCAACACCTTGGAGATAATTTTGTACAGCATGTTGCATAGACTGATTGGGCGATAATCCTTGATGCTTTGAGGGTCATTTGTTTTTGGGATTAGAACAATCGTGGTCACGTTCACCCCTTCCAGCATCTCACCCTTCTCAAAGAAGCTAAGAACACCTTGAATTATCTCCTCTTTGAGGATAGCCCAATTCTTTTGAAAGAACCGTGCGGGGAAGCCGTCCGGTCCCGGAGCCTTTAACGGACCAATCTGGAACAATGCGTCGCTGATCTCTTTTTCTGTGAACGGCTTAATCAGCGCATCATTCATATAACTCTCAACCTTGTTGGGGAGCAAATCTATCAGTGGTTGAGGATCCACCGCATTGTCCTTCTCATATATACCCTTGAAGTAATTATTGATTTCACTGTGAATCTGCTCTCTGTTATCCGCCCATGATCCGTCCTCTCTCCTCAGTTTGGCTATCTTGTTTTTCTTTCTTCTCCAGGTAGCCTTCCTATGGAAAAACTCTGTGTTCTTGTCTCCTTCCCGCAGCCATTTAATCCTTGATCTCTGTTTCCACATAAGCTCCTCACGAAGCAGCCATTCGTCAAGTTCTGACTCAACCTTCAGTATCCTAGTGGCTGTTGGTGTGGACGGGGGGAGCAGGCGTAATTTCTGGAGGCTCCCCCGGAGAGATCTTATGTTGTTCTGCACCGAATCAAACTCTCTCTGCGCCCAACGACTCAGCACATCCTGCATAGATGTTAGTTTGTTGGCAACCTCTTTTAGATCCGCATCTATGCCTCCCTCTCTCCATGCGTTAGTGATCACGTCCGCAAGGGTGTCATTTCTTTCCCACATTTCCTCATACCTAAATGATTTCTTTCTTGGCCTCCACTCCCGTCTCTTGCCGAAGCGCAACAAAAGCGGCGAATGATCTGATCTGGAGTAGCAAATATGCTGGACCGAGGCCTCCCCGAAGACCCTACTCCACTCAGGAGAACCCACCACTCTATCCAGTCGAGCCCTTCCATTGTTTATTCCTTTCTGCTTATTGTCGTACGTCCAATTTGTGCCCTTATACCCCAGGTCATGCAGGTTGCAATCAGCTAGAACCCTTCTAAAGACTGCCATATTTGATTCTGATCTCTTCGCACGTGAGAAGTGCTCGTTTTGCCACATAGTTTCATTGAAGTCACCTATCATGAGCCAAGGTTCAATAGCATTTCCTCTAATTCTTCTCAGAAGCTCCCACATATGATGCCTCTCATGTGTTCTTGGTTCCCCATAGATAAAAGTACCCCTCCATTGCACACCGTTAGGGCACAAGCGGATCAACACATCGATGTATCTCGGGCCAACAGCGATTTTATTAATTTCGACTCTTTCATCATAGAACAGAGCCATGCCGGCTCCCTTTCCGGAGCCAGCTTGCACGATACAATGACGGAGACCTAGCTGCCATCTCAGATTATTCACGAACCCATCGTTCTTTCGCGTCTCGGATAGGAACACTATTTTAGGCTTGTGGATGCGAACAAGCTCCACAAGCTCGCGAACTGTCCCGGGTTGCCCAATCCCCCGGCAGTTCCAACTGATGAGAGTCATGGTTCCTGACGGATGCTTTCCTCAGCACCCGTCAGTTGACCGAGAGCCCCAGGCTCGGTTGCTGCCAATCCACCATCTTCCTCCTTCAGACTCTTTCCCTCCTCCTCCTATGTAGCTTTCTTCTTCTTACTTTGATCGCTCGATATGTCCCCATTTACCACTTCTGTAATGCCAGTTGCCGGCACAGTAACCAGACCCCTTTTCCCTAGGATTGAGGAGTTACCGTGCAACATCTTCTTGGTTTTCCTGTTCACCGTTATCTTGTTTTCTATGCCCTCCTTCTTTCTGATCTGCCGCTGCCTTTCCGTCTCAGCATATTCTTTTCCTTTGTGACCTTCCTCTGCCCCGTCTCCTGGTATTAGTGCGCCTCCCCCTTCTGCAAAGCTACCCGTTCCAGTTACCTCCGGTTGCTTCTGAACATAGCACAGGAGAGGACCAAAACCCCGGGGAAAATTCGGGTCCGTCCCTCCATTCTCCTTAGCCGCTACATCTAGATCAAGAGCGGTGAGGCTATTGTTCGCTCCTTTGTCAGCAGAGCCATCCTCCACCTCGACCTGGTTCTCCTTCTCCTATTTGTGAGTGCCGCTGGCAGCGCCGCCCGAGCCTTCATTCTCGCCGTTACCCGAGTCCAGCTTGATACTACTGACTGCCGCGATAGCGGCCTGAACCAGGGGATCAGTCAGTACCTTTTCTGGGACCCTGCCATACCTCTCTGTGACCTTCCTCTGCTGGATCATCTTGGTTGCCTCCATGCTCTCTGGTTCAAACAGGAGGAAGCGCCATGCACTGCTCGCTTTCGGGACGATTACTCCTCCTCTCATGCTACTTCTTTTAAAAGGAGAAGCGCGTAATTCTGCCGAGTATCTCATATCTTGGAGATCCTCCGGGAGCTTACAATCGCGCTGCCCATGACCAAGATGGCCACAGGCACTACAAAACCTAGGGAGCCTATCATATTTTACATTCAGCTTATACATTTTTCCTTCCGCTTTATCAAAGCTCTCTAACTTATTCCTAATGGGTTCATCCACATCATGGTTGACTCGAACACGCATGTAGTTGCCCCAAATTCTGCCCTCCTTGTCCGCATCCACCTCCAGCACCTCCCCAAGCTCAGCGCCAAGGGCTCTTCCACTGATTCAAAGAGCATGATCGGGGGGGGGGGGCGTCATAGATGCGAGCCCACATTGGCATGTGGGCCACCTCCATGTCGACGGGCCTGGCACTCCCGTCCACCTCCACCATGAGGAAGGCATCTCCTTTATGGGTCCATGGCCCATTGTTGAGGATGAAACGGAGAGCCCCTTCGCGTTCGAACTCAAGGGTGAAGCGGTTGTTCTTGAGTGGAGTGTAGCTGAGGCGCCCCCTCATCCCCCACTTGATCTTGAGCTCTTGGAAGAGCCCGCTGATGCTGAAGATCTGCACCGAGAAGAACAAGCCAACATCGATCCACCTTGATCACATGGCTTCTCTCTGTCTTGCCAGGTTCAGCTCCACCACACTTGTCCTCTGCAACTCCATGTTAACCAGGAACACAGGAGCTATGACATGCTCGTTCTCGCCATACCTTGCACCCTGAGTTACCTACACTCCTTGGCCGGTCGTCATGCGGAACATGTCGCCCTTGTCCCTTGATGAGCCACCGCGAACCATCGGCCTTGATCCCAGTTCTGAGTCGCCCATGGCAACTACCTCTCCGATATGGTTCATCGGAGCCTTGCCGCTGGTGTTTATCTGCTCAACCATGGATGGAACGTGCTTGTCAGTGTTATGCTGCGGGTGGTGGGTGCAGATCAGAGCTGCCTCAGACGCCCGATTTATACCATCAGAATTCCTCGATTCAATTGATGCTTGACGTCCAATGTCGGGTAGATATGATTTACCTTCCTCCCTCTGATCCCTATGATTGGATCTCTGTGATCTCTTTCCTTTCCCTTGTCTGGCGGATCCTCTTCCTCGTCAACCCTACTTTTCCTTTCCTTGTACTCTTGATCCCCTCCTAGCTTACCCGCAATCAGATCCAGCCTCATCTCCACTAATTTATTTTTGATTCTATCCACCTGTGCATGATCTTGCCTTTCCTGATTCCCTGAGATCTTCTTCTCAGCCGCTTGGGTTTGTTTTTCCTTTTTGGCGTATCTCCGCATCGCCTCTCTGATTTTGATCCAATCCTCCCGAAGTCCCGACGGATCCGCATGATTTCGCTGCCTCTCCCCTACAACTCTCTCAATCTCAATTCTCTTAGTGGTGGCCGATCCCACCATTCGGCTGGTATCTTCTCTCTCGCAACTGGGTCGCCTCGCCGATCGCCCCAACAGGGCCTCCGCTAATCACGCTCATGGTATCTCGAGGACGCTAAGTGTCTCCTGCAGATACGGGTTTTAGAGTATTATATCATCATTGACCGCCATCTCTTCTTTTCCGGAATAAAGATCAATTGCTGTCACTAGACCCCTTCGTCTCCTCGCATTGCTCCAGTGAAAAAGAAACGACAATCAAATGTGCGGGGACCCCACTGGGGAAATCTTTTTTAACTTAAATTTTTTATCCATATTTCTTTAGCCCAAAACAGAATGAAGGCGCGCATGCATGAACCACCGACGCGGCGCAGAGAGAGTTGCGCATTTCCGTGCACGCCAGCGGCCGCACGGTCAAAAAAGGCGGCTGACCCCATGGTACTCTGCGGTGCTGGTTCTTGTGTCAGGTTTGTACCGCAGTATGCGAGCCAACATAGCATACATGTCCAATGGCGGCTATAGGAATTTGCTTCCCGATATTCATGTGTATTCATTTTGCCAAAATCATTGCTGTTCTTCGAAAATGTCACTGTTTTGCCATGTTTTGTAAAAATCATGGGTATTCACATGAAGACCCAAGAATACCCCTAGCGCCGCTCCTGCACATGGCCATGGGTATTGTTCGTATACAGCGATGTGTTAGATAATAACGAGAAATAAATGGGACAGAGAGACACAGATTTTTACGTGGAAACCCTTGCGGGAGAAAACCACGGACACACAAAGGCGCAATCACTATGAGGAGGAGTATTACAAGCACGAGACGACAGACCGTCTTAGGTGTGACTACATGGAGTATATATGAGGGGCAACACATAGGAGTCCTTGTAGGACAAGTAAACGAGTTGTACTCGTACGCGTCGGTACCAACGCAAAGGCCCACACCGTATGTACTACGTCTAGTCCAATACGGTACTAGAATTTAGATCATAATTTAACAATCTCCACCTTGATCCAAATTCCCTCTAGGAGTCGAAGAAAGTGAATAACTCCATCCAAATCAGCATAAACACCTTGTGCGTCAAAGTCCATAGGACTAACGAGAAATACCAACTAAGCCTGAGCAAAGCTCAAACTTATTGGTCGGAACTGGCTTTGTCATCATGTCAGCAGGATTATCATGAGTACTTATCTTGCATACCTTCAAATTGCCTTCAGCAACAACATCTCGAATAATAAAATCTGACATCAATGTGCTTTTTCCTCTCATGATACATTGGATTCTTTGTAAGATATATGGCACTTTGACTATCAGAAAATATGATAGGGCAAGATGAATCTCCACAAAGCTCAGTGTACAAACCTCTCAACTAGATAGCTTCTTTGCATGCCTCAGAAATAGCCATCAGTAATGGAACAAGCCACAATATACTGCAAAGTTGCTCTCCAACTCACAGCACAACCACCAATGGTGAAAACATAACCTATGAGCGATCTTCTCTTATCCAAATCACCAGCAAAATCAGAATCAACAAAACCAACAAGTCCATCTCCAGTTTTCCCAAACTATAAATAAGAATTAGAAGTACCTCGCAGGTATCTGAAAATTCACTAAACTGCTCTCCAATGCTCTTTTCCAGGATTAGCCATGTATCTACTGACAACACTCAATGCATATGATAAATCCGGACGAGAACAAACCATGGCATACATAAGTGAACCAACTGCACTCGAATAGGGAACTCTAGACATGTCCTCAACATCTGCATCTGACTTAGGACATAAAGCTGATGACAATTTGAAGTGTGCAGCTAACGGTGTACTCACCGGCTTGGCATTATGCATATTAAAACGACAAAGAACTTTATCAATATATCCCTTCTGACTTAGATATACTTTTCCAAACGGTCTATCTCTGGATATTTCCATGCCAAGAATTTTCTTTGCTACACCCAAATCCTTCATCTCAAATTCATTACTCAATTGCTTCTTTAGTTCATTAATCTCTGACATACTCTTTGCAGCAATAAGCATATCATCAACATAAAGGAGCAAATAAATAGTTGAACCGTTGACAGTTTTCAAATAAACACAACTATCATAATTAGACCTTTTGAAACCTTGAGAGAGCATAAAGGTGTCAAATCTCTTGTACCACTGTCTAGGAGATTTCTTCAATCCATACAGTGATTTCTTTAACTTACAGACAAGCTTTTCTTTTCCAGGAATAACAAAACCTTCAGGTTGTTCCATATAAATATCCTCTTCTAATTCTCGATGTAAAAATGCAGTTTTAACATCCAATTGTTCAAGCTCAAGATTATGCATGGCAACAATACTGAGTAAAGTGCGAATAGAGCTATGCTTCACAACAGGAGAAAAGACTTTGTTATAGTCAATACCTGGAATCTGGCTATAACCTTTAGCAACTAACCTTGCTTTATATCTTGTCTCATCATTACGAGAAACACATTCTTTCCTCTTAAAAACCCACTTGCAACGAATAGGTTTCTTCTCTCTAGGTAATTTTACTAAATCCCAAGTGCCATTTTTTTCAAGTGATTCCATCTCATCATGCATAGCGGTCATCCACTTATTACTATCACCAGAAATAATAGCCTCGGAATATGAAGAAGGCTCAGCATTACCTTCAATTTCTTCCGCAGCAGATAAAGCAAAAGAAACAATATTGCACTCTTCAATTAACCTGTCAGGTTTATTAGTACCCCGTCTAACTCTGTCACGTGCGAGATTCCAACTAGGTGGAACAATAGGCTGATTTGGAGTGGGAGCGACATGATCATCATTAACGACGGGTTCATCATGTGCATCAACAATTTCATTACCAGATGTATCACCCGTTTCAATAACATGCTCCACCTGAACAGTGGGCTCCTGAACAATAGGCTGCTGTTCACTCTCAACAGGAACATTAGTAGATGAAACATCATGTAACATAGCAGATTCATTAAAGATAACATTTCTGCTAATAACAACCTTCTGGGTTTCAGGATTTCATAATTTAAAACCTTTAACACCAGACTTATAACCAATAAAGATGCACTTAACAGCCCTAGGCTCCAAATTTCCATTATCAACATGAGCATAAGCAGTGCAACCAAAAACTCTCAACTGTGAATAATCAACAGGTGAACCAGACCATACCTCAATTGGACTTTTCTTATTAAGAGAAATAGATGGTGAACGGTTAATGAGATAACAAGAAGTGGAAGCGGCCTCAGCCCAAAAACGCCTATGCAAACCTGCATTGGACAACATGCAACGGGCTCTGGAAATAATGGTCCTGTTCATACGCTCAGCAACACCGTTTTGTTGAGGAGTATAAGGAACGATGTAATGTCTGACAATGCCTTCAGACTTGTAATAATTCTTAAATTTCTTAGAACAGAATTCCATACCATTATCAGTGTAAAGTATCTTTACCTTCTTTTCAGTTTGTCTTTCAATCATAATCTTCCACTCCTTAAATGCTGAGAATGCTTCATATTTATGCTTCAAGAAATAAGGCCAAACTTTTCTCGAATAATCATCAATAATAGTCAGCATGTAACTTGCACCACCTAGTGACTTCTTGCGAGATGGTCCCCATAAATAAGAATGCACATAATCAAGAATACCTTCAGTTGTATGGGTCGAAGTATTGAACTTCACCCTCTTGTGCTTGCCGAAGATACAATGCTCACAAAATTTCAATTTACCAAGTTCATATCTATCAAGAAGACCTCTCTTATTTAACTCTGCTAAACCAAGTTCACTCATATGTCCAAGACGCATATGCCAAAGGTTAGCAGCATCACAATCAGAATTCTTTGAAACAACTGGAGTAGCGTTACCTGAAAGGGTAGAACCTCGAAGGTAATAAAGACCATTTGTCGAACTTAAGTCACCTTTCATCACAACAAGGGAGCCTTTGGTGACCTTCAAAACACTATCTCTAGATGAATACTTGTACCCCTTTGCATCAAGGGCACTAACAGAGATAAGATTTCTCTTCATCTTCGGAATATACCAAACATCTGTCAAAGTTCTGATCATGCCATCAAACATCTTGATTCAAATAGAACCTATGCCTTCAATCTTGCATGGTGAATTATCAAAATCCAAAACGGAACCAGCAGAAGTAGTGGAATCAAAAGTATTAAACCAATCTCTATGTGGGCACATATGGAAAGTACATGCAGTGTCAAGTACCCACTCGTCATTGGTCTCAGCACATCCAGCAATAACGACAAGAGCATCATCGGAACTATCATCACGAGCAACGTTAGCAGAATTTTCACCTTGTTTGTTACCTTTCCTCTTTTCCTTGTTCTGCAACTTAAAACACTCAGAGATGTCATGCCCGCCTCTCTTGCAATACCTGCAATACTTCTTGTCTCTAGATTGCGACCGACCCCTGTAGCCGTTCTTACTTTTGCCTCTGTTTCCATTATTGGAGTTCTTCTCCTTTGTCCTACCACGAACAGATAATCCCTCGGCTTGGGATGAACTCGAACCATCATGAGGCACCATTGATTTCATCTTCTCCGTAGAGTTCAAAGCTTCATAAACTTCATTAAGTGTGAGAGTATCACGACTGTATAATATGGTGTCTCGAAAATTGGTATAGGAACTTGGCAGTGAACAAAGTAACATTAAAGCAGTATCTTCCTCTTCATACTTAACCTCCATTGCAGCTAGATCAGATATGATCTCTTTAAATTCAGAAATATGATTCAAAACATTACCTCCCTCGGGTAACCTGTGCAGGAATAATTTTTGCTTCAGATGCATCTTGCTGGTGAGATCCTTAGTCATGCAAATCCCTTCCAGCTTTAACCATAGAGAGGCGACAGTTTTCTCGCTCAAAACTTCCTGCAAAATATTATTATGCAAATGGAGTTGAATTTGTGACAAAGCCTTACAATCAATTCTTTTCTCCTCATCACTCCAATCTTGAATTCGG
The DNA here is from genome assembly GCF_018294505.1 of Triticum aestivum. Taxonomy (NCBI): domain Eukaryota; kingdom Viridiplantae; phylum Streptophyta; class Magnoliopsida; order Poales; family Poaceae; genus Triticum; species Triticum aestivum. The sequence continues at coordinate 44,481,132 of NC_057807.1, forward strand.
TTCTTCCCAAAACTATCCAGTGCTTCATCATAGTCGGACTGTGCCAACAACGCCCGCGTCTTGACTTGCCATAGGGTAAACCTTGTGTCACGGTCCAGCAGCAGAAAATTGTACTTCATGGATGCCATGAGTAGATTAAATCTGTGTTCACAAAGTAGTACAAGCCGATAGGAAAAATTCTCAAAGGAATTAATTTGCAGGGCAAAGAATCAGAAAAGTAGCACCTGATAATGGAAAAAAATTATATGAGACCAGGTCTCACGGTTAGCTGGTGAGACCCGCCCTGATGAATGATACGTGGCATTCACAAATCACAAAGCATCTAATCTCTCCCCCCTGATTTCAGGTGGGGGATGGGGTAGATGTTTTGTGATTTGTGAATGTCACGTGTCATCCATCAGGATGGGTGTCACCTACTAATCCGTAAGACCTGGTCTCATAGAATTCTTTTCCCTAATAATAGTCGCTCGGTGGCCATAGCAGTTGATGGGAAAACCAATCTGATCTAGTACTAACTAGTAGTACTAGCTTTGAGCACTCCACGTGACCAGTAGTAGTCAAGAAATCCAAGTACTCCTGTACTTGTCTTCACGTAGCAAGAAACTTTGTGGATGGGACTTGACCTTGTAGTAAGAAGTAGCAATCAACAATGATCGATCAAAAAACGCGTGAGTAGTAGTAATGGCGGCGGCTACGTCACGTGTGATCCCCTCGGGAATTGAATCCAGCAGCAGCTCGGTGGAAAAAGCGATCTGGTAGATAGCGTGTGCGATGGCGGCGGAATGGAGTTCCAGTCGGTCTCGGTTTTTTTCCAAACGGCGGCGGCGGAATAGACCGCAACCCTAATATCTCTCGTCTCAAATCTAGTCTTCGAACCTTAGCTGTGGATACCACTTGTTGTTGGGGAACGTATTAATTTCAAAAAAATTCCTACGCACACGCAAGGATCATGGTGATGCATAGCAACAAGAGGGGAGAGTGTTGTCCACGTACCCTCGTAGACCGTAAGCGGAAGCATTATGAAAACGCGGTTGATGTAGTCGTACGTCTTCACGATCCGACCGATCCAAGTACCGAACGTACGGCACCTCCGAGTTCAGCACATGTTCAGCTCGATGATGATCCCCGGACTCCGATCCAGCAGGGTGTCGGGGATGATTTCCGTCAGCACGACGGCGTGGTGATGATGATGATGTTCTACCGACGCAGGGCTTCGCCTAAGCACTGCAACGATATGACCGAGGTGGAATATGGTGGAGGGGGGCACCGCACACGGCTAAGGAACAATCACGAAGATCAACTTGTGTCTCTAGAGGTGCCCCCTCCTCCGTATATAAAGGGGGAAAGGAGGAGGGGGCCGGCCAAGGGGGTGGCGCGCCCTAGGAGGGGGAAACCTACTCCAAGTAGGTTTGCCCCTCCCTTTCCTAGTCCAAGAAGGAGGGGGAAGGAAGGAGTGGGAGAGGGGGAAAGGCAGGGGGGCACCGCCCCCCTTTCCTTGTCCTATTCGGACTCAAGGGGAGGGGGCGCGCCTCTTGCCCTGGCCGGCCCCTCTCTCTCTCCACTAGGGAAAAACAAGGCCCATTAGTTCCGAGGGGGGGGGTTCCGGTAACCCTCCGGCACTCCGGTTTTCTCCGAAATCACCCGGAACACTTCCGGTGTCCACATATAGTCGTCCAATATATCAATCTTTATGTCTCGACCATTTTGAGACTCCTCGTAATGTCCGTGATCACATCCGGGACTCCGAACAACCTTCGGTACATCAAAACTTATAAACTCATAATAAAACTGTCATCGTAATGTTAAGCGTGCGGACCCTATGGGTTCGAGAACTATGTAGACATGACCTAGAACTGTTTCCGGTCAATAACCAATAGCGGAACCTGGATGCTCATATTGGCTCCTACATATTCTACGAAGATCTTTATCGGTCAAACCGCATAACAATAGACATTGTTCCCTTTGTCATCGGTATGTTACTTGCCCGAGACTCGATCGTCGGTATCCAATACCTAGTTCAATCTCGTTACCGGCAAGTCTCTTTACTCGTTACGTAATGCATCATTCCGTAACTAACTCATTAGCTACATTGCTTGGAAGGCTTGTATTGATGTGCATTACCGAGAGGGCCCAGAGATACCTCTCCGACAATTGGAGTGACAAATCCTATTCTTGAAATACGCCAACTCAACATGTACCTTCGGAGACACCTGTAGAGCTCCTTTATAATCACCCAGTTACGTTGTGACGTTTGGTAGCACACAAAGTGTTCCTCCGATAAATGGGAGTTGCATAATCTCATAGTTGTAGGAACTTTGTATAAGTCATGAAGAAAGCAATATCAACATACTAAACGATCAAGTGCTAGGCTAACGGAATGGGTCAAGTCAATCACATCATTCTCCTAATGACGTGATCCCGTTAATCAAATGACAACACATGTCTATGGTTAGGAAACATAATCATCTTTGATTAATGAGCTAGTCAAGTAGAGGCATACTAGTGACATTAAGTTTGTCTATGTATTCACATATGTATCATGTTTCCGGTTAATACAATTCTAGCATGAATAATAAACATTTACCATGATATGAGGAAATAAATAATAACTTTATTATTGCCTCTAGGGCATATTTCCTTCAGTCTCCCACTTGCACTAGAGTCAATAATCTAGATTACACTGTAATGATTCTAACCCCCATGGAGTCTTGGTGCTGATCATGTTTTGCTCGTGGAAGAGGCTTAGTCAATGGGTATGCAACATTCAGATCCGTATGTATCTTGCAAATCTCTATGTCTCCCACCTGGACTTGGTCCCGGATGGAATTGAAGCGTCTCTTGATGTGCTTGGTCCTCTTGTGAAATCTGGATTCCTTTGCCAATGCAATTGCACCAGTATTGTCACAGAAGATCTTCATTGGTCCCGATGCACTAGGTATGACACCTAGATCAGAAATGAACTCCTTCATCCAGACTCCTTCATTTGCTGCTTCCGAAGCAGCTATGTACTCCGCTTCGCATGTAGATCCCGCCATGATGCTTTGTTTAGAACTGCACCAACTAACAGCTCCAGCGTTCAATATAAACACGTATCCGGTTTGCGATTTAGAATCGTACGGATCAGTGTCAAAGCTTGCATCGACGTAACCATTTACGACTAGCTCTTTGTCACCTCCATAAACGATAAACATATCCCTAGTCCTTTTCACGTATTTCAGGATATTCTTGACCGCTGTCCAGTGATCCACTCCTGGATTACTTTGGTACCTCCCTGCTAAACTTATTGCTAAGCATACGTCAGGTCTGGTACACAACATTGCATACATGATAGAGCCTATGGCTGAAGCATAGGGAACATCTTTCATTTTCTCTCTATCTTCTGCTGTGGTCGGGCATTGAGTCTGACTCAACTTCACACCTTGTAATACTGGCAAGAACCCTTTCTTTGCCTGATCCATTTTGAACTTTTTCAAAACTTTATCAAGGTATGTGCTTTGTGAAAGTCCAATTAAGCGTCTTGATCTATCTCTATAGATCTTGATGCCCAATATGTAAGCAGCTTCACCGAGGTCTTTCATTGAAAAACTTTTATTCAAGTATCCCTTTATGCTATCCAGAAATTCTATATCATTTCCAATTAACAATATGTCATCTACAAATAATATCAGAAATGCTACAGAGCTCCCACTCACTTTCTTGTAAATACAGGCTTCTCCAAAAGTCTGTATAAAACCATATGCTTTGATCACACTATCAACGCGTTTATTCCAACTCCGAGATGCTTGCACCAGTCCATAAATGGATCGCTGGAGTTTGCATACTTTGTTAGCACCTTTTGGATCGACAAAACCTTCTGGTTGCATCATATACAACTCTTCTTCCAGAAATCCATTCAGGAATGCAGTTTTGACATCCAATTGCCAAATTTCATAATCATAAAATGTGGCAATTGCTAACATGATTCGGACAAACTTAAGCATCGCTACGGGTGAGAAAGTCTCATCGTAGTCAACCCCTTGAACTTGTCGAAAACCTTTCACAACAAGTCGAGCTTTGTAGACAGTTACATTACCATCAACGTCAGTCTTCTTCTTGAAGATCCATTTATTCTCAATGGCTTGCCGATCATCGAGGAAGTCAACCAAAGTCCATACTTTGTTCTCATACATGGATCCTATCTCAGATTTCATGGTTTCAAGCCATTTTGCAGAATCTGGGCTCATCATCGCTTCCTCATAGTTCATAGGTTCGCCATGGTCAAGTAACATGACTTCCAGAATAGGATTACCGTACCACTCTGGTGCGGATCTTACTCTGGTAGACCTACGAGGTTCATTAGTAACTTGATCTGAAGTTTCATGATCAATATCATTAGCTTCCTCACTGATTGGTGTAGTTGTCAAAGGAACTAGTTCTTGTGATGAACAACTTTCCAATAAGGGAGCAGGTACAATTACCTCATCAAGTTCTACTTTCCTCCCACTCACTTCTTTCGAGAGAAACTCCTTCTCTAGAAAGGATCCAAATTTAGCAACGAAAATCCTGCCCTCAGATCTGTGATAGAAGGTGTACCCAATAGTCTCTTTTGGGTATCCTATGAAGACACATTTCTCCAATTTGAGTTCGAGCTTATCGGGTTGAAGTTTCTTCACATAAGCATCGCAGCCCCAAAATTTAAGAAACGACAACTTTGGTTTCTTGCCAAACCACAGCTCATAAGGCGCCGTCTCAACGGATTTTGATGGTGCCCTATTTAACGTGAATGTGGCCGTCTCTAAAGCATAACCCCAAAATGATAGCGGTAAATCAGTAAGAGACATCATAGATCGCATAATATCTAGTAAAGTACGATTACGGCGTTCAGACACACCATTTCGTTGTGGTGTTCCGGGTGGCGTGAGTTGCGAAACTATTCTGCATTATTTCAAATGTAAACCAAACTTGTAACTCAAATATTCTCCTCCACGATCATATCGTAGAAATTTTATTTTCTTGTTTCGATGATTTTCCACTTCACTCTGAAATTCTTTGAACTTTTCAAATGTTTCAGACTTGTGTTTCATCAAGTAGATATACCCATATCTGCTCAAATCATCTGTGAAGGTGAGAAAATAACGATACCCGCCGCGAGCTTCAATATTCATTGGACCACATACATCAGTATGTATGATTTCCAATAAATCAGTTGCTCGCTTCATAGTTCCGGAGAACGGTGTTTTAGTCATCTTGCCCATGAGGCATGGTTCGCAAGTACCAAGTGATTCATAATCAAGTGATTCCAAAAGTCCATCAGTATGGAGTTTCTTCATGCGCTTTACACCGATATGACCTAAACGGCAGTGCCACAAATAAGTTGCACTATCATTATCAACTCTGCATCTTTTGGCTTCAACATTATGAATATGTGTATCACTACTATCAAGATTCAATAAAAATAGACCACTCTTCAAGGGTGCATGACCAGAAAAGATATTACTCATATAAATAGAACAACCATTATTCTCTGATTTAAATGAATAACCGTCTTGCATCAAACAAGATCCATATATAATGTTCATGCTCAACGCTGGCACCAAATAACAATTATTTAGGTCTAAAACTAATCCCGATGGTAGATGTAGAGGTAGCATGCCGACCTCGATCACATCGACTTTGGAACCATTTCCCACGCGCATCATCACCTCGTCCTTAGCTAATCTTCGCTTAATCCATAGTCCCTGTTTCGAGTTGCAAATATTAGCAACAGAACCAGTATCAAATACCCAGGTGCTACTGCGAGCATTAGTAAGGTACACATCAATAACATGTATATGACTTATACCTTTGTTCACTTTGCCATCCTTCTTATCCGCCAAATACTTGGGGCAGTTCCGCTTCCAGTGTCCAGTCTGCTTGCAGTAGAAGCACTCAGTCTCCGGCTTAGGTCCAGACTTGGGTTTCATCTCTTGAGCAGCAACTTGTTTGTTGTTCTTCTTGAACTTCCCCTTCTTCTTCCCTTTGCCCTTTTTCTTGAAACTGGTGGTCTTGTTGACCATCAACACTTGATGCTCCTTCTTGATTTCTACCTCCACAGCTTTTAGCGAAGAGCTCGGGAATAGTCTTGTCCATCCCTTGCATATTATAGTTCATCACGAATCTCTTGTAGCTTGGTGGCAGTGATTGAAGAATTCTATCAATGACACTATCATCAGGAAGATTAACTCCCAGTTGAATCAAGTGATTATTATACCCAAACATTTTGAGTATGTGTTCACTGACAGAACTATTCTCCTCCATCTTACAGCTATAGAACTTATTGGAGACTTCATATCTCTCAATCCGGGCATTTGCTTGAAATATTAACTTCAACTCCTGGAACATCTCATATGCTCCATGACGTTCAAAACGTCGTTGAAGACCCGGTTCCAAGCCGTAAAGCATGGCACACTGAACTATCGAGTAGTCATCAGCTTTGCTCTGCCAGACATTCTTAACGTCGTCAGTTGCATGAGCAGCAGGCCTGGCACCCAGCGGTGCTTCCAGGACGTAATTCTTCTGTGCAGCAATGAGGATAATCCTGAGGTTACGGACCCAGTCCTTGTAATTGCTACCATCACCTTTCAACTTAGCTTTCTGAAGGAACACATTAAAATTCAACGGAACAACAGCACGAGCCATCTATCTACAACAAACATAGACAAGCAAAATACTATCAGGTACTAAGTTCATGATAAATTTAAGTTCAATTAATCATATTACTTAAGAACTCCCACTTAGACGGACATCTCTCTAGTCATCTAAGTGATCACGTGATCCAAATCAACTAAACCATGTCCGATCATCACATGATATGGAGTAGTTTCAATGTGAACATCACTATGTTGATCATATCTACTATATGATTCACGTTCGACCTTTCGGTCTCCGTGTTCCGAGGCCATATCTGTATATGCTAGGCTCGTCAAGTTTAACTTGAGTATTCCGCGTGTGCAACTGTTTTGCACCCGTTGTATTTGAACGTAGAGCCTATCACACCCGATCATCACGTGGTGTCTCAGCACGAAGAACTTTCGCAACGGTGCATATTCAGGGAGAACACTTCTTGATGATTTAGTGAGAGATCATCTTAAAATGCTACCGTCAATCAAAGCAAAATAAGATGCATAAAGGATAAACATCACATGCAATCAATATAAGTGATATGATATGGCCATCATCATCTTGTGCTTGTGATCTCCATCTCCGAAGCACCATCGTGATCACCATCGTCACCGGCGCGACACCTTGATCTCCATCGTAGCATCGTTGTCGTTACACCATCTATTGCTTCTACGACTATCACTACCGCTTAGTGATAAAGTAACACTACTAGGGAAAAGGCTAGCAGCAGCGCGGGTTTTAGATGTATCAGTAGCGCGGGGATAGGCACTACTAATAAGGCGCTACAGCTAACACATAGCAGTAGCGCGTGCCCACCGGCGCTACTGCTACACAAGTGTAGTAGCAGCGCGGTTAGTGGAAGCTCGCGACTGCTAGTAGCACTAGCGCGCTTTGCCTGGACGCGCTACTGCTATCACGGCGCTGTTGCTAACTTTTATACACTTGCTACTGGTAATTTAAGTAGTTTTTTTGGCATATTTGTTTTGTATTTGAACAGGCTTTGTAGAAGAATCTTTAGCACATAGAAATGTCATCATGATACACATACAAATGCCTGCGAGACCACAAATGTAATCATAGCATGTACATACAAATAGTCTCATCATAATAATCATCCAACACAAAGTGATATCTTGTCATCATCTCGAAAATAGTGATACATGCAAGTCTCGAATACTTGCAACTACAACAACGTCATCCATCTAAACAAAGGTATACACAAGAAGTGCTATCACTATGAGTGAGAGCGGAACTATGCAGTACATGAGGTGGCGGTTATGAGTCCTCTCTCGCGCTAGCGTGAACCTCAAGTAACTATCTTCTCCTTCTTGTCTGCTTTTGAAGCCTTTATGGCTGGCACCCGTGAACCCATTCACTTGCGCCTGACACTCATGCCACTCGCTGTACACCCCCAGAACCTTCCCTTTGTACACGACATAGCAATTCCATATCGCCATCAAGAAACTAGGTACCTGTTAGAGATGCATGTTCATGAAGAGGATGTACAATCATATATATGCAACAAAATATACTAGAGCAACACCGAAAAAGAAAGGGTTAGCAACTAGATGTAACATACAATACGCAGATTAATTAACTAGAGGTACGCAGTTCATCGTACGCAAACTAACAAAGTAGCGTTACGCAAGTTCGGCAGGGACCGTGGACATCACAAAGTTTCATCGCTACAAAAAGTATACAAGTTCAACCGACACATATCATCATCATCGGCATCATAAATCACTAGAAGTTCCATCCTTCCATATCATCAAGGACGAAACCTAGCTTCCTGAATGGCGTGAGATCTAGACGTTGCATGCCTATGCGAGTTCGGACGTCAGCTCGCGATATGGGGCCGTGGTGGAACATCCCCTTCTCATCGACGACTTCTTTCATGATGATCGTCGCAATGTCGCTTTGGATGCGAAAGAAGTCATCTCTAAGTTTATAATCCGCTTCTCCATGAGATTCTAGCCACTTGTGGATATGATCATCATTTCTGCTATTAGTGCAAAGCTTTTGGTGATCCGTGTTGAACTGAATCATGAGATGGATGATGTAGAATCCATCCTTGTTGCTTGGTTTTGGGACATGGATGAAGGAGAAGTTAGTTTTATGCGCGAAACCCATCTTCTTGTTCCTTTGTTTCCTGATCTGCACGTGTCCACCTCTAAAGCTGAAGCCTTGGGGAGCATCATCTAGAATATTCATTATGTGGGTGTAGTCTTTTTTCTCGTAGTCTCTGGAAGGGTCAACATACACGGCGTGGGAGACTTGCGGATAAAGAATGATAAGGACGGCGCGCCCATTGCTGCGGGGAAAAGACACCTCAAATTATTCCCCATATGAGAGAGAAGGAATGATTGAAATGTATGAAAGGGTTGTCTGGAACTGACTTACTTTGGATGATAAGGCACGAGGACAATTTCCCGGTCCTTATTGTGTACCATGAAGTTTTGGAGGTACTCCCTAGCAGTTTCACGCTCAAAGTCGCCGAGACTCAAGAAAGAGTCGTGCATGTAGTACGGATCCGCCACACAGATTTGCGAGGCTTCTTCACTCTTCATGACGGAGCTCATATGTAGCGCAAAAAGGCAGACGATAGTAAAATCAAGCCGCCTTGTTAGAAACATCTCAAAGATATGGTCAAACCGCAGGAAGAACACCTCCACGGGCCGTGTGTCGACGTAGCACTTCCCCTCAGGCACACGAGCCGCGTATGTTGGATATCCTAGATCCTTTGAGGCTAGTAGGCTTTTCTCAGTCGACATCACATGGTCATGCAGTCTCCTGAGATCCCCTGATAGTGCCTCCAGCGGTTTTGGCGGTAGCATTAGCTCGCCCGTGAGATGGAACATGACCGCACCTTTCACGGGTACACTCTCTTCAGAATGCATCGTCTGGCTGCTATGTGCTCTGGCTTGTTTGGAGGCAGTTACCTTCCCCGATCTCTTCCTCTCCTTTTTCTTGGGCACACCTTCCAGACCCTTCCTTAACCCCTGCCCCCGTATTCCCGGGCTAAGTACTGTACGAACCTCGCGCCCGGCTAGTTGAGACTGTGTTGAGGTGGCATCTTCAGGCGTGTCCTGTGAGGATTTCATGAAGAGAGACTTTTTGCAATCCATGGTACGACCCTCCCCGGGCATATCATCCATATCCTCATTAGCAAGGTGATAACCCGATTCGTCATATGGTTGACTCATCATATCTATGTCACAGTCATACGCGTTTGTATTGAGGTAATCCATAGGGTTGACCTCCGTCTCATCATCCATTATCTGTTCTACAGGAGAAATTACATCAGCCAGTACTATTGCACCCCCTTCATCATGTCATCCGCCGCTCTCACCCGGCACTATAGGAGCTGGTAATTGCGTAGGCGGGGTGGTGGTCTCCGCACATGCTTGTTGATGTGTGGTAGTTATTGGTGTGCTCTCGGCCGGCTCCAGACGAATAAGATTCTTCGGCCATAGCAGCACCCAATTCTTGCAGCTTCCAATCCGCGGCGGGGTCTCATCGTCCACTCCCACATGCTATACTGGAGGAGGCAAATCCTTGTGCCCAGATTTCACACAAGTCAAGCTAACCCTGAAGTGCCCAGCGGGGATCGGCTGGTTGTGGAACATGCGTTGAGAGGGGTCCATTATCATCCCCTTTCCCACGTCCACCTTCTGGCCTTTGATCAAGTAGAGTATGGTGCACGGGGTTTCTTTCGCCTGAAACACATATGTTTGTGGCGTAAAACAACCGAAAGGCAACAAAAATGGAATATTATCTATATATATATATATATATATATATATATATATATATGTTGGTGCGACATGTAATTACCGTGACGGCGTCGAGCTCAGCCAAAGACAAAGGCCCACCTAGCGCGCCTGAGACTGAGGACGTGCTGCTATGAGTGGGAGCGGCTGGGAGAGGAGGCCCGGTTGCGTGAGCAAGTGATGGTGCGATGGTGTTGTTGTTCATGGAGTTGCTCACGACGAAACTGGGCATCGGGAAATCATGTACCATCTTGTGTGGATTTTCCTTCGCCCACTTGATGATAACTAGAACCAAGTTAGTAGCGAAATCATTTCTGCAGGCAATTACAGCTGCATTGACTGCCTGCTGTAGCAACTCATATTTGTCCTCGGCTGCTTTTTCGCGTCCTCAGCTGCTTTTTTCTCGACCGCAAGCTTCACCTTCACGACGATGTCCGCCTGACTAAACTTCTTTTTCTGCTTCTTGGCCTCCGGGCCGTCGTTGTAAAACACCTTCCACGTGGCGCCGTCTCCAGCGCCGTGCACACGACCATATTGCGGCCGCTGGTCCAAAGGGAGTCCCTTAAGTTCGTTCAAGGCCCGGGTGAGAGGGGTGTCCCACTTGGGCCTCATCGGAGTAGGGCTTTCGGCTGCAAGCCGGTGTTGCTTCTCCAGTAGTCTAATCAATTTCCTCGTGATCTTGTCCGTGTAAAAAACCTTTTTCTCCTTGTCCCACTTGTAGCGGGCCCTGATGAAGTCATGCTCCAAGGGGTTGGTGAACTTCGCGAAGGGGTCTGGGAGACCCGCGGCTTCACGTTCCGCATCCTCCTTATCCCGTATGGGCCTTTTACCGAGGTAGCAACGGCTTCCGAGGCCATGCTTCCCCGTGTTCCTTTGCTGAAGGCTCTTGAATTTCGCAGCCTTAGCCTTGGCTGCCTCGGTAGCGCAAGTGTCCTTAAACTTTTCGAACTCCTCTTCCGTAAGTGTCAGATTTTCCTCCAGAATCTTGGACAGGGGTTCATCAGCCTCAATAGCTCGTTTCACCCTCCCTTTCCAGGAGGCCAAATCATTGCTGAACATGCCCATGGCGTGATTGTTTATCTTTTTCATCTTTGGAACATCCCACGGTTGTTCTATGTTATCATCCCGGTCGGGGAACTTGAATCTCTTGTGCAACTTCGTTAGGAGCAACTGCGTCAAATGTTCTTTACTCCTTAAGTCATCGTCGTTGATGCTCGCGCATTCCCGTAGGATGCATCCTACTTGGTTCCCATAGCACTTGCGAGGTTCTTCTGGCTCTAACGGCTCAAACTTGTCAGGTCCCATCTTTGTGATCACAAGTCATCCAATCCCTAGTTTGTTAGGTTTACGTATCCTCTGCTTCTTATGCTTCCTCTTTTGGTAGCAGCATCGGGGCCGGTACCTTCCCCGCCGGTACCTTCCCCACCGGTCTCGGTGCCGCCATCGGTGTCGGCGCCGTCGGTGTCGATGTCGGCGTCAGTACCATCATCGAGGCCGACGTGCAAACCTTGCTTAGTAGTCAAATAGTCGAGGTACTCTTGTTCACCATCATAATCCATCTCGTCTGCATGTTGGTCAGAAGGCTCAGTTTCTTCGTTGTTCGACATGTTTCCTATGATTAAGTGTCCTCATTTATTTCTAAAAGTATGAATAAATGAGAAATGACATAAAAAGAAATCTATGTGCCAGCACTCGATATGCCAACTATGTAGCACAAATCATGCCTTTATTCACGGGAAATTTCGGCATGACCTTTGCTAAAAATGGACATATCGAGCGCCTGAAATTCATCGGAACGGAAATGAATCAACATTCCGATGTAACATAGGCCACTCGGATCATTTTCCAAACATGACATGTCCAAAACATGACATATGCACATATCACATGTCCAGTTCAAATTTGCATATAAATTCAGCTAATTTTGAAACCTAGCTAAATTCATAACTAAATAGATAACCTAATTAACATACTGCCCTAACTAAAACCTAAGTAAATTAACCGAAGAACCCTAGCAGAGAGAG
>NC_057807.1:44493932-44498538 GCF_018294505.1 Triticum aestivum
CGGGGGCGAGCGCCGGGGTCGGGGGCTAGCGCCGGCGCCGGAGTCAGGGGCGAGCGCCGGGGCCGGGTCGGGCGCAGCGGTGCGACGGGGGAAGAGAGTGGGGAGTTGGGGGGGAAAGGCGGGATGAAGCAGGACGAGTGAGAATTTTGGGTTAAGTGGACGTAGCAGTAGCGCATTAGGTCAAAACGCGCGGCTACTAACTTCAGTAGCTATAGCGGTTTAGGTGAAATTCGCTACTACCAACTTCAGTAGCTGTAGCGGTTTATGCAAAACGCGCTGCTACTACCTTCGCTACTGCCAGTTTTTCCTTTTCTTCTCCTTTATTTTATCACACTTTTATTTCCCGAGGGCAGTGAACGAAGGGAGGGCGATATATATGGCATCATTTGACGGTTAAATATGTATGCAAAATAGGAACATATATATTACACATCATTGGACCCATGCATAATAATGGCTAAGTGTGTATACAAAATAGGAACATATATATATATTACACATCATTGGCCCGATAACATACGTTTCCTCAGTGCTGACGTTTTCATTTTTGAGTCAGCTTCTTTCCCTTCTTGTTCGTCGAAGAATAATTGAGCCCCTCATTGTGACTTTGCCTTTTCCATGGAGTACGATTTTTCTTAGGTAATGTAGTATTGATTCTTCTTTTGACGTATACTTCATCATCATCGTCATCTTCCCTCATTGGGTTGCCGTACTGATCATAGTCTTCCTCGTTGGTGACTCCATCCATTCCAATGATGTTCCTTTTGCCTCTCCTCACGACAACACGGCTGGGATTGCGCCGGTCAGTTATGAAGAAGCATTGTGTCACGTGCTTAGCGTGTACCCATGGCTCGTTTTTTGTGATAGCATTCACGGTAGCGCTCTTGGCGTCGGGTATAGTCATGGTAGTGAAAATCCGGCTTTCTCTTTCGACATTCTTAGCCCATCTGACACGGAACATCGTCGTGTTTTGCAGTCCAGAGTAGTCAAGCTCCCAGATCTCCTCGACCCTTCCATAAAATCGTTCAGTTGCGCCATTGTCGCTGCCGGTCATGCATTCCATCATCACCCCTGAGTTCTGATCATCACTGTCCATATCTTTGGCTTCCGTGTAGAACGTGTATCCGTTGATATCATATGCCTGATAGGTTACGAGGTTGGGCGAGGGGCCATGTGCTAAGGCGTATATGAGCAATCCGTCCTTAGAGCCCTCCTCCGGGGGATTAGCAATAATATGCTCTTTGAACCAATGCATGATAGTGGAGTTGTGCTCTCTAGTAACTTCGGCGTCCGTCCTGCATACCCCCCGGTCACGATACTTCTTTGCGATAATTTCTTTGTGCAGTGCCACGAAAGGATCTACCTCATCTAGGTGTTGTAGCACTACCAAGTTTGCTCTGTCAAAGTCGTTGCATCGATCTGAGTATGCCACGTGCAGTTCCCTGTGACCGTTACAGTGACCATCTCCTTTGAGCCTCCCATCGTGCTTATTAATGGGCAAACCAACACTAACACCAGGCGGCTGGTCTGCGCCATATAGAAAATTCTCACAGAAAGAGATGCACTCTTGTGCCAAATATCCCTGGACGATGTTTCCATCCGGACGGGACATGTTACGAACGAATCCTTTGATGATCCCATTCATCCTCTCAAACGACATCATGTTGTGTAGGAATGACGGCCCCAGGTCTATTATGTCATCCACAATATGGACACAAAGATGCACCATCACGTCAAAGAACGCGGGCGGGAAGTACATCTCAAGCTCATTCAGTATCACAACGATCTCTTCCTGTAGCCTTTGGAGCTGCTTCGCACTGATCGACTTTCGAGAGATGACGTCGAGAAAGTTGCAGAGACCAATAAGTGTGTCACGGACGTGCTTGTCCATTATCCCTCTAAGGGCAACAGGTAGTATCTGCGTCATCATCACATGACAGTCATGAGACTTCATCCCACTGAAGCTTTTCTTGTCCGTGTCTAGATATCTTCTTATCTTGCCACAGTAACCGGAACTAACTTTGACTCCGGTAAGGCACTTAAAGAATTGATTGATCTCAGCCTGACTTAAAGTGAAGCAAGAAGGGGGGCAATAATCCTCTTTCTTTATTTTCTTGCCCTTCTTCTCCCGTGCCTCTGTCTCCATCTCTATCTCGTCTGACATTTTACGGGGCGGCATGTGCAGATCTTCCCTGATTTTCAAATCTTGCAAGTCTTTTCTTGCCTTCGGCCCATCCTTGGTCTTATCCGACATGTTCATCAGTGTTGCGAGGAAGCTCTCAAGGACATTCTTACAGGTATGCATTTGATCAAGGCAATGAGGTGTATCGAGTTTGTGCCAGTACTCCAAGTCCCAGAACACAGACCTCATCTTCCATACCTTCAGCAGTGGCTCCGGCGCCTTTCTCATCGTCTTTCCCGGTGCGGGGCACTCCTTCCAGTTTTTCAACAGCTCATCAATTTCGGCATCGCTCCGCTTACGTGGAGGTCCTCGATGCTCAGTGTGACCATTGAATAGATCTCCACGGTTTCTCCACGGGTCATCCTGTTCAAGCCATCTTCGATGCCCCATGTACACAATTTTCCCAGACCCACCATCTTTCCTTGAAGTTAGCTGCTGAGACGTCGTATCATCCATGCACCGCATGCATCCGCAATATCCATGGCACACCTGGCCAGCCACATATCCGTAACCGAGATAGTCCTGCACTGTCGTGTTCAGCGCGGCTCTCATGTTGAAATACTCACCTTTGCTGGCGTCCCATGTCTTGGCCAGTGTTTTCCATAACGTGTCTAACTCCTCTTGAAGTAGCCCCAGATACAAATTAATATTATTTCCTGGTTGTTTCGGCCCTTGAATAAGCATGCTCATGTGAATGTACTTCGATTTCATGCACAACCAGGGGGAGGTTGTACATCAATACAAACACGGGCCATGTGGTATGGTTGGTGTTCTGGTTGCCAAACGGATTCATGCCATCGGTACACACGCCGAGCACGATGTTCCTTGCATCACATTCAAAATACCGATAGAAGCTGTGCAACGCTCTCCACTGTCTTCCATCCTTCACGTGTCTGAGCTTCGGATCATCTCCATCGCCAGGCTTCTTCCTCTCCGCGTGCCAGCGCATTAGCTTAGCTTCCTTGGGATCTACAAAATACCTCTGGAGATGGGGAGTGATTGGTAAGTACCATACAACTTTCTGGGGACATTTCTTCCCGGCCTTCTTGTATCGAGAAGCATTGCACACCGAATAGCTTGTTTTTTCCACGTGCTCCTTCCGATAAATTATGCAATCGTTGATGCATGCATGGTATCTAACGTGTGGCAGATCAAGAGGGCACACGATCTTCTTGGCCTCATAAACACTAGTAGGACATTGATTACCCGCGAGAAGAACATCCTTTAGGTACTTGAGATGCTCATCAAGGCTAGTGTCGGTCCATTTGTTTTTAGCCTTCGTCTTCAGGAGTTGGAGCGTGAAACTCAAGCGGGTCACCTCAGGATTGCAACCATCATACAATGGAGTGTTCGAGTCTACCACCACTTGCTCCAGCTTAGCCTCCTCTCTAGAAGAAGCTCTCTCAGTACTCGTCTCCTTGCGAAGCAATGCTTGAACATGAGGGTCCCGCACAATTGAACTTAGTACCGATGAACTCTGCTGCGTGGAGTCCATGTCGTTCTCTCTGCCGCCATGTCCGGCCCCTTCTCCTACGCCATGTCCGGCCCCTTCTCCTACGCCATGTCCGGCCCCTTCTCCGCCGCCATGTCCGGCCTCTTCCCTGCCGCCATTATCAATCATCTCTTCGTCTTTCCCCGTGTCATCATTGCCTGCCCCGTCGGCATCCTCAACATCGTCATCCTCATCTTCAATTATCCACCGAGTATAGCCATCCATGAAACCAGTCATGAGCAGGTGCTCTTCGACATGACCATCGTCACGGGGGTCGATCCAAACTATTCCTTTGCATTTTCGACACGGACATAAAACCTCTGTCCGGTTATTTTCTTTCATGTCCTACACCGCTGACCGCGACCACCTGTCCACCATCGTTCCACTGACCATCATCAACTCTGCACGGTAATAATAAACAAATTGGTTATAAAAATGCATGCATGCATCAAAGTCATAAAAAAATTTGGCATGACCTTCCCTAAAAATAGGACATATATGGATCTAGAGTTTGCCCAGAATTCGCCGAAACAGAAATAAATCGACATTTCGGCAAAACATAGGCAACTCAAAAGCATAATTTGGCGTCAACTCATGCCACACACACAATTTCCACAAACATATCACACACACATAAACATATTTCCATTTTGCAAAAGCATGAAATTTTCATCACCTCTATCTCGATCGAGATTGAGCACACGGTGCAGATGATGTTGTAGGGAGATCAAAAGTGCGCAAAGCTCTTCTTAACAAAGATAGATCTAGTTAGGGGGCAAATAGGTCACTTAACTAAATCCTACATCTACCTAGCTACCTAATTTGGGAGGAGACAACTTCAACTAGTGGAGGGGGAAGGAAAAAGAGAAAGGAGATGCATTAATGGAGGTGGTGTAGTTAGTTAGGAGTAATGAAGAGAGAGAAAGGTGGAT
>NC_057807.1:44498929-44517513 GCF_018294505.1 Triticum aestivum
TAGGGGGAAGGGAAGAGAGGAGGGGGAGGGGGAGGTAGGGGGAAGGGAAAGAGAGGAGGGGGAGGGAGGGACATGGGTGGGGAAAAGGTGGTGGGTTGGTGCGGGTTAGCAGTAGCGCGAGATCTAAAATGCGTTGCTACTAAGGAATTAGCAGAAGCACGCTTTGGGATACGGCGCTACTGCTAACAGGGACAAAAAGTGTGGCAATTTGAAATTTAGCAGCAGCCATCTCAAAAAAAGCACGCTACTACTACATCCGTAGCAGTAGCGCGGTTCGCGCCACCGCGCTGCTGCTAAATGGAGTTAGGTGAACACCGCCGGTCGATATTTGTAGCAGCGCGGTTTACGCCGAGCGCGCTACTGCTTAAAACGTATCAGCAGCGGGTTTCCCGCACACGCGCTACTACTAATTGGCAGCAGCGCTCCTTTTTGAGCCGCGTTGCTACTAAGATTCTGTGTATAGGCTTTTCCCTAGTAGTGTAAAGCAATTACAGGGCATTTGCATTTCATACAATAAAACGACAACTATATGGCTCCTGCCAGTTGCCGATAACTTCGGTTACAAAACATGATCATCTCATACAATAAAATATAGCACTACTAGGGAAAAGGCTAGCAACAGCGCGGGTTTTAGATGTATCAGTAGCGCGGGGATAGGCGCTACTAATAAGGCGCTACAGCTAACACATAGTAGTAGCGCGTGCCCACCGGCGCTACTGCTACACAAGTGTAGCGGCAGCGCGGTTAGTGGAAGCTCGCTACTGCTAGTACCTCTAGCGCGCTTTGCCTGGATGCGCTACTGCTATCGCGGCGCTGCTGCTAACTTTTATACACTCGCTACTGGTAATTTAAGTAGTTTTTTTTGGCATATTTGTTTTGTATTTGAACAGGCTTTGTAGAAGAATCTTTAGCACATAGAAATGTAATCATGATACACATACAAATTCCTGCGAGACCACAAATGTAATCATAGCATGTACATACAAATAGTCTCATCATAATCATCATCCAACACAAAGTGATATCTTGTCATCATCTCGAAAATAGTGATACATGCAAGTCTCGAATACTTGCAACTACAACAACGTCATCCATCTAAACAAAGGTATACGCAAGAAGTGCTATCACTATGAGTGAGAGCGGAACTATTAAGTACATGAGGTGGCGGTTACGAGTCCTCTCTCGCGCTAGCGTGAACCTCAAGTAACTAGCTTCTCCTTCTTGTCTTCTTTTGAAGCCTTTATGGATGGCGCCCGTGAACCCATTCACTTGCGCCTGACACTCATGCCACTCGTTGTACACCCCCGGAACCTTCCCTTTGTACACGAAATAGCAATTCCATCTCGCCATCAAGAAACTAGGTACCTATTAGAGATGCATGTTCATGAAGAGGATGTACAATCATATATATGCAACAAAATATACTAGAGCAACACCGAAAAAGAAAGGGGTAGCAACTAGATGCAACATACAGTACGCAAATTAATTAACTAGAGGTACGCAAGTCATCGTACGCAAACTAACAAAGTAGCGTTACGCAAGTTCGGCAGGGACCGTGGACATCACAAAGTTTCATCTCTACAAAAAGTATACAAGTTCAACCGACACATATCATCATCATCGGCATCATAAAATCACTAGAAGTTCCATCCTTCCATATCATCGAGGACGAACCCTAGCTTCTTGAACGGCGTGAGGTCTAGACGTTGCATGCCTATGCGAGTTCGGACGTCAGCTCGCGATATAGGGCCGTGGTGGAACACCCCCTTCTCATCGACGACTTCTTTCATGATGATCGTCGCAATGTCGCTTTGGATGTGAAAGAAGTCATCCCTAAGTTTATAATCCGCTTCTCCATGAGATTCTAGCCACTTGTGGATATGATCATCATTTCTGATGTTAATGCGAAGCTTTTGGTGATCCGTGTTGAATTGAATCATGAGATGGACGATGTAGAATCCATCCTTCTTGCTTGGTTTTTGGACATGGATGCAGGAGAAGTTAGTTTTATGCGCGAAACCCATCTTCTTGTTCCTTTGTTTCCTGATCTGCACGTGTCCACCTCTAAAGCTGAAGCCTTGGAGAGCATCATCTAGAATATTTATTATGTGGGTGTAGTATTTTTTCTCGTAGTCTCTGGAAGGGTCAAAATACATGGCGTGGGAGACCTGCGGGTAAAGAACGATAAGGACAGCGCGCCCGTTGCTGCGGGGAAAAGACACCTCAAATTATTCCCCATATGAGAGAGAAGTAATTATTGAAGTGTACGAAAGGGTTGTCCGGAACTGACTTACTTTGGATGATAAGGCACGAGGACAATTTCCCGGTCCTTATTCTGTACCATGAAGTTTTGGAGGTACTCCCTAGCAGTTTCACGCTCAAAGTCGCCGAGACTCAAGAAAGACTCGTGCATGTAGTACGGATCCGCCACACAGATTTGCGAGACTTCTTCACTCTTCATGTCGGAGCTCATATGTAGCGCAAAAAGGCGGACGATAGTAAAATCAAGCCGCCTTGTTAGAAACATCTCAAAGATATGGTCAAACCACAGGAAGAACACCTCCGCCGGCCGTGTGTCGACGTAGCACTTCCCCTCAGGCACACGAGCCACGTATGTTGATATCCTGGATCCTTTGAGGCTAGTAGGCTTTTCTCAGTCGACAACACATGGTCGTGCAGTCTCCTGAGATCCCCTGATAGTGCCTCCAGCGGTTTCGGTGGTAGCATCGGCTCGCCCGTGAGATGGAACATGACCGCACCTTTCACAGGTACACGCTCTTCAGAATGCATCATCTGGCTGCTATGTGCTCTGGCTTGTTTGGAGGCAGTTACCTTCCCCGATCTCTTCCTCTCCTTTTTCTTGGGCACACCTTCCAGACCCTTTCTTAACCCCTGCCGCAGTGTTCCCGGGCTAAGTACTGTACGACCCTCGCTCCCGGCTAGTTGAGCCTGTGTTGAGGTGGCATCTTCAGGCGTGTCCTGTGAGGATTTCATGAAGAGAGACTTTTTGCAATCCATGGTACGACCCTGCCCGGGCATATCATCCATATCCTCATTATCAAGCTGATAGCCCGATTCGTCATATGGTTGACTCATCATATCTATGTCACAGTCATACGCGTTTGTATTAAGGTAATCCATAGGGTCGACCTCCGTCTCATCATCCATTCTCTGTTCTACAAGAGAAATTACATCAGCCAGTACTATTGCACCCCCTTCATCATGTCGTCCGCTGCTCTCACCCGGCACTACAGGAGCTGGTAATTGCGTAGGCAGGGTGGTGGTCTCCGCACATGCTTGTTGATGTGTGGTAGTTATTGGTGTGCTCTCGGCCGGCTCCAGACGAATAAGATTCTTCGGCCATAGCAGCACCCAATTCTTGCAGCTTCCAATCCGCGGCGGGGTCTCGTCGTCCGCTCCAACATGCTGTACTGGAGGAGGCAAATCCTCGTGCCCCGATTTCACACTGGTCAAGATAACCCTGAAGTGCCCAGCAGGGATCGGCTGGTTGTGGAACGTGCGTTGAGAGGGGTCCATTATCATCCCCTTTCCCACGTCCACCTTCTGGCCTTTGATCAAGTAGAGTATGGTGCACGGGGTTTCTTTCGCCTACAAACACATATGTCTGTGGCGTAAAACAACCGAAAGGCAACAAAAAATGGAATATTATCTATATATATATGTTGGTGCGACATGTAATTACCGTGACGGCGTCGAGCTCAGGCAAAGACGAAGGCCCACCTAGCGTGCCTTAGACTACGGACGGGCTGCTATGAGCGGGAGCGGCTGCGAGAGGAGGCCCGGTTGCGTGAGCAAGTGATGGTGCGATGGTGTTGTTGTTCATGGAGTTACTCCCGACAAAACTGGGCATCGGGAAATCATGTACCATCTTGTCTGGATTTTCCTTCGCCTAGTTGATGATAACTGGAACCAAGTTAGTAGCGAAATCATTTCTGCAGGCAGTTACAGCTGCATTGACTGCCTACTGTAGCAACTCATATTTATCCATGGCTGCTTTTTTCGCGTCCTCAGCTGCTTTTTTCTCGACCGCAAGCTTCACCTTCGCGTTGATGTCCGCCTGACTAAACTTCTTTTTCTGCTTCTTGGCCTTCGGGCCGTCGTTGTAAAACACCTTCCACGTGGCGCCGTCTCTAGCGCCGTGCACACGACCATATTGCAGCCGCTGGTCCAAAGGGAGTCCCTTAAGTACGTTCAAAGCCCGGTTGAGAGGGGTGTCCTACTTAGGCCTCATCGGAGAAGTAGGGCTTTCGGCTGCAAGCCGGTGTTGCTTCTCCAGTAGTCTAGTCAATTTCCTTGTGATCTTGTCCGTGTAAAAAACCTTTTTCTCCTTGTCCCACTTGTAGCGGGCCCTGATGAAGTCATGCTCCAAGGGGTTGGTGAACTTCGCGAAGGGGTCTGGGAGACCCGCAGCTACACGTTCTGCGTCCTCCTTATCACATATGGGCCTTTTACCGAGGTATCCACGGCTTCCGAGGCGATGCTTCCCCGTGTTCCTTTGCTGAAGGCTCTTGAATTTCGCAGCCTTAGCCTTGGCTGCCTCGGTAGCGCAAGTGTCCTTGAACTTTTCGAACTCCTCTTTCGTAAGTGTCGGATTTTCCTCCAGAATCTTGGACAGGGGTTCATCAGCCTCAATAGCTCGTTTCACCCTCCCTTTCCAGGAGGCCAAATCATTGCTGAACATGCCCATGGCGTGATTGTTAATCTTTTTCATCTTCGGATCATCCCACGGTTGTTCTATGTTATCATCCCGGTCGGGGAACTTGAATCTCTTGTGCAACTTCGTTAGAAGCAACTGCATCAAATGTTCTTTACTCCTTAATTCATCGTCGTTGATGCTCGCGCATTCCCGTAGGATGCATCCTACTTGGTTCCCATAGGACTTGCGAGGTTCTTCCGGCTCTAACGGCTCAAACTAGCCAGGTGCCATCTTTGTGATCACAAGTCGTCCAATCCCTAGTTTGTTAGGTTTTTGTATCCTCTGCTTCTTATGCTTCCTCTTTTCGGTAGTGGCATCGGGGCCGGTACCTTCCCCGCCGGTACCTTCCCCACCGATCTCGGTGCCGCCATCGGTGCCGGCGCCGTCGGTGTCGATGTCTGCGTCAGTATCATCATCGTGGCCGACCTACAAACCTTGCTTAACAGTCAAATAGTCGAGGTACTCTTGTTCACCCTCATAATCCATCTCGTCTGCATCTTGGTCAGAAGGCCCAGTTTCTTCGTTGTTCGACATGTTTCCTATGATTAAGTGTCCTCATTTATTTCTAAAAGTATGAATACATGAGAAATGACATAAAAATAAAGTTATGTGCCAGCACTCGATATGCCAACTATGTAGCACAAATCATGCCTTTATTCACGGGAAATTTCGGCCTGGCCTTTGCTAAAAAATGGACATATCAAGCGCCTGAAATTCACCGGAACGGAAATGAATCAACATTCCGCCGGGGTCGGGGGCGAGCGCCGGGGTCGGGGGCTAGCGCCAGCGCCGGGTCGGGGTCAAGGGCCGGGTCGGGGGCGAGCGCCGGGGTCGGGGGCTAGCGCCGGAGCCGGAGTCGGGGCGAGCACCGGGGCCGTGTCGGGCGCGACGGTGCGACGGGGGAAGAGAGTGGGGATTTGGGGGGAAAAGGCGGGATGAAGCAGGGCAAGTGATAATTTTGGGTTAAGTGGACATAGCAGTAGCGCATTAGGTCAAAACGCGCTGCTACTAACTTCAGTAGCTGTAGCGGTTTAGGAGAAATTCGCTACTACTAACTTCAGTAGCTGTAGCGGTTTATGCAAAATGCGCTGCTACTACCTTCGCTACTGCCAGTTTCCCTTTTTCTTCTCCTTTACTTTATCCCACTTTTATTTCCCGAGGGCAGTGAACGAAGCGAGGGCGATATATATGGCATCATTTGACGGTTAAATATGTATGCAAAATAGGAACATATATATTACACATCATTGGACCCATGCATAATAATGGCTAAGTGTGTATACAAAATAGGAACATATATATATATTACACATCATTGGAGTGATAACATACATTTCCTCAGTGCTGACGTTTTCGGTTTTGAGTCAGCTTCTTTCCCTTCTTGTTCGTCGAAGAATAATTGAGCCCCTCATTGTGACTTTGCCTTTTCCATGGAGTACGATTTTTCTTAGGTAATGTAGTATTGATTCTTCTTTTGACGTATACTTCATCATCATCATCATCTTCCCTCATTCGGTTGCCGTACTGATCTTAGTCTTCCTCGTTGGCGACTCCATCCATTCCAATGATGTTCCTTTTGCCTCTCCTCACAACAACACGGCTGGGATTGCGCGGGTAAGTTATGAAGAAGCATTGTGTCACGTGCTTAGCGTGTACCCATGGCTCGTTTTTTGCGATAACGTTCACGGTAGCGCTCTTGGCGTCGGGTATAGTCATGGTAGTGAAAATCCGGCTTTCTCTTTCGACATTCTTAGCCCATCTGACACGGAACATCGTCGTGTTGTGCAGTCCAGAGTAGTCAAGCTCCCAGATCTCCTCGACCCTTCCATAAAATCTTCAGTTGCGCCGTTGTCGCTGTCGGTCATGCATTCCATCGTCACCCCTGAGTTCTGATCATCACTGTCCATATCTTTGGCCTCCGTGTAGAACGTGTATCGGTTGATATCATATGCCTGATAGGTTACGAGGTTGGGCGAGGGGCCATGTGCTAAGGCGTATATGAGCAATCCGTCCTGAGATCCCTCCTCCAGGGGATTAGCAATAATATGCTCTTTGAACCAATGTAGGAAAGTGGAGTTGTGCTCTCTAGTAACTTCAGCGTCCGTCCTGCATACCCCTCGGTCACGATATTTCTTTGCGATAATTTCTTTGTGCAGTGCGATGAAAGGATCTACCTCGTCTAGGTGTTGTAGCACTACCAAGTTTGCTCTGTCAAAGTCGCTGCGTCGATCTGAGTATGCCACGTGCAGTTCCCTACGACTGTTGCAGTGACCATCTCCTTCGAGCCTCCCATCGTGCTTGTTAACAGGCAAACCAACACTAACACCAGGCGGCTGGTCTGCGCCATATAGAAAATTCTCACAGAAAGAGATGCACTCTTGTGCCAAATAGCCCTAGACGATGCTTCCATCCGGACAGGACATGTTACGAATGAATCCTTTGATGATCCCATTCATCCTCTCAAACGACATCATGTTGTGCAGGAATGATGGCCCTAGGTCTATTATGTCATCCACAATATGGACACAGAGATGCACCATCACGTCAAAGAACGCGAGCGGGAAGTACATCTCAAGCTCATTCAGTATCACAACGATCTCTTCCTGTAGCCTTTGGAGCTATTTCACACTGATTGACTTTCGAGAGATGACGTCAAAAAAGTTGTAGAGACCAATAAGTGTGTCACGGACGTGCTTGTCCATTATCCCTCTAAGGGCAACAGGTAGTATCTACGTCATCATCACATGACAGTCATTAGACTTCATCCCGCTGAACCTTTTCTTCTCCGTGTCTAGATAACAGTAACTGGAACTAACTTTGACTTCGGTAAGGCACTTAAAGAATTGATTGATCTCAGCCTGACTTAAGGTGAAGCAAGAAGGGGGGCAATAATCCTCTTTCTTTATTTTCTTGCCCTTCTTCTCCCGTGCCTCTGTCTCCGTCTCTGTCTCGTCTGACATTTTACGGGGCAGCATGTGCAGATCTTCCCTGATTTTCAAATCTTGCAAGTCTTTTCTTGCCTTCGGCCCATCCTTGGTCTTATCTGGCATGTTCATCAGTGTTGCGAGCAAGCTCTCAAGGACATTCTTACAGATATGCATTTGATCAAGGCAATGAGGTGTATCGAGTTTGTGCTAGTACTTGATGTTGGGAAAAACCCTAGGTGGTTGATCTTTCACATTTGGAGGGATCCTACGGGAGAATCACGGAGAACACACGGAAGCACAAAGGGGAAATCACAGGGAGAACGAGAGAGAAACACGAAACCGACAGAGAATCAATCACACGAGTGCTAGATCACCGAACACAAAGAGATACATATGATCCACAATCAACAAAGGTAAGGATACAAAGGACAGTTCTTCTCCTCGCGGAGGTCTTGATGGTCTTCCCTAGAAAGGGGTCTTGAATCCGCTTGGGGGATCTTCTCCGAAGAGGTCCTGAACTCCGAGGAGAAGTATCCAAGTGGATGAGCAAAGGCTCTCTCACAAATATGAGCTAATCCAGTGCTAACCCTAAAACGTATGGGATGAATGAGTATATATAGTCTAAGGGGCGAAAGGGTACACGGGCCTCGGCCCAAGTGGCTGCGCGCAGGCAGGGCCGGAAGTTCCGGGCCAGGCCGGAAGTTCCGGGCGCCGGAGGTTCCGGGCAGGGTCCGGCCTAAGCCGAAAGTTGGCACAGTGGCGGCAGAGCTGGCTTCCGGGGGCCGGAAGTTCCGGGCCGGGCCGGAGGTTCCGGGGGCCGGAAGTTCCGGGCCAGGTTTCGGGCAGGTTCCGGGCTAAGCAGAAAGTTGGCACGTCCGGGGTGGTCGATGTCGAAGGAGGCCGGAAGTTCCGGGCAGGCCGGAAGTTCCGGTGGCTGAAAGTTCCGGGCAGGTTCCGGGCTGGGCAGAGAGTTGACGCCTGTCGCTTCTTCTTCAGCGTTGTACCTGATCACACATAGAGTTTCCGTCTGAGGTAGCAGCCATGTTTCTTGAGTAGAAAGAGGGATTTCAGAGAGGAGCGAGTTCACCTTATCTTCGATAGCCTTAGAGCGGGCTCGAGTCATGGGTCCACTTGGTGTTGAAGGAGATGTAGATACGTCCATGGGGATGATGGAAGGATGCTCCGCATCATCTCCCCTCCCTTGGGAAAGATCCGACATCGGATCAAAATCTTCATCACCATGGAAAGGCGAGAGGTCTTTGACGTTGAAGATGTCGCTCATGGTGTACTTCTCTCGTGGGAGTTCAATCTTGTAGGCATTGTTGTTGTAGCGTTCTAGCACCTTGAAGGGCCCGTCGGCTCGAGGGAGAAGCTTGGACTTGCGTTCGTTGGGGAAGCGGTCCTTGCGAAGGTGTAGCCACACAAGATCACCAACCTTGAATACCATGGGATGCTTGTTGATGTTGAGCTTGGTCGCTAGTCGTTGTACTTGGTGCTCGATGGTGTGTCTTGTATCCTCATGCATCTTCTTGATGTAGCTTGCCCGTGCACTCGCATCCATGTTGGTGCGCTCTTGTAGAGGAAGAGGTAGAATGTCCAATGGTGACAACGACTTGAAGCCGTAGACGACCTCGAAGGGTGACTTGCCGGTAGTCGAATGTCTTGCACGGTTGTAGGCGTACTCGGTGATGGGTAGACACGCATGCCACTCCTTGATGTTCTTCTTGATCAACACGCGAAGTAGAGTGGATAGTGTCCGGTTCGTCACCTCCGTTTGGTTGTCGGTTTGAGGATGGTATGCGGATGAGAAGAAGAGCTTGATTCCGAGCTTGGCGCATAGCGTCTTCCAAAAGTAACTCAAGAACTTGACGTCACGGTCGGAGACGATCGTCTTTGGCAATCCATGAAGTCGCAAGATTTCCCTACAAAAGATATTTGCAATATGTGAAGCATCGTCTATCTTGTTGCAAGGAATGAAATGTGCCATCTTAGAAAATCTGTCCACAACAACAAAGACGGAATCCTTGCCATTTTGAGTTCTAGGCAAACCAATTATAAAATCCATGCTAATGTCCTCCCAAGGTTGGTAAGGAATGGGAAGGGGCATGTAAAGACCATGGGATTGAGCTTTAGACTTAGCTTTGTGACATGTGGAGCAACGGTTGGTGAAGCGTGAGACATCACGAAACATCTTGGGCCAAAAGTAGTTCTTGGAGAGCGTGGCGAAAGTCTTGTCGCGTCCATAGTGTCCCATAAGTCCGCCTCCATGAGCCTCTTGCAAAAGGAGCAAACGAAGAGAAGACTCGGGAATGCAAAGTTTGTTAGCTCTCATAAGATAATTATCCTTTATGTAGTATTGTTCCCAAGACGTGTGTGTCAAACACTTAGCGTAAGGAGTAGCAAAAGAAGGATCATGCTCATACAAGTCTTTTATATTCTCGAAACCAATAACATTCAACTCAAGTTTAGTCACAAGTTTGCATATGCGTGAAAATGCATCTACAACTACATTTTCTTTACCTTTAATGTACTTGATCACATAAGGAAAAGATTCAATGAATTCACTCCATTTGGCATGACGCTTGTTCAATTTAGTTTGACCTTTTAGGTACTTAAGCGTTTCATGATCGGTATGGATGACAAACTCATGAGGTCTAAGATAATGTTCCCAAACATGTAGCACACGCACTAAAGCATACAATTCTTTGTCATAGATGGGATAATTAAGTTGAGCACCGGAGAGTTTTTCACTAAAATAAGCAATGGCTCGTTTTTCTTGCATCAAAACTCCGCCAATCCCGGTACCAGTTGCATCACAATGAACCTCAAAAGTTTTGTCAAAGTTAGGTAAAGCAAGGATCGGAGCATGAGTAAGCAAAGATTTAAGCTCATCAAAAGCGGTGGATTCCAAAGTTCCCCAAACAAAAGGAGCATTCTTCTTACTCAAAGCATGTAAAGGAGCGGCAATTGTGCTAAAGTTTTTCACAAAGCGGCGATAAAATCCTGCTAGACCAAGAAAACTTCTCACTTGTTGCAAATTGGTGGGTTGGGGCCAAGTTTTAATTGCTTCAATTTTAGTTTCATCAACATGGACACCCTTGGAAGAGACAACAAAACCCAAGAAAATCACTTTGTCAACGCCAAAAGTGCATTTTTCAAGTTTGCATAATGGCGTTCCTTGCGAAGAGTTTGCAACACAGATTTAACATGATTAATATGCTCTTTCATGGTTTTGCTAAACACAAGGATATCATCAAAGTAAACCACAACAAAGACTCCAATGTAAGGTCTAAGCACATGATGCATAAGACGCACGAAAGTTCCGGGCGCTTCCGACAAACCCATAGGCATCACTAACCACTCATATAATCCAAATTTGGTTTTGAAAGCGGTTTTCCATTCATCACCTTCTTGAATGCGAATTTGATAATAGCCACTTTTAAGATCTATTTTTGAGAAAAAGTTGGCTCCACTAAGTTCATCAAGCATATCATCTAAGCGAGGAATGGGGTGCCTATAACGAACAGTGATGGCGTTTATGGGTCTACAATCAGAACACAAGGGAAAACTGCCATCGGGTTTACGTACAAGTATAACGGGAATGGCACATGGGCTTAAGCTTTCACGTAACTGACCGTTGTCGATGAGTTCTTGTACTTGTCGTTGAATCTCCTTGGTTTCTTTGGGATTACCACGATATGGGGCTTTGTTTGGAAGTGGCACTCCGGGGATGAGGTCGATTTGATGCTCAATACCTCGTAGTGGAGGTAGACCCGGAGGTAGCTCATCGGGGAAGACATCTTTGAATTCCTGCAAAAGAGACTGAAACACTAAAGGTAACTCATGAGAGGTGTTAGTTGTTGGCTCTCCATCTTTGCACACGAGGACGTAGTGCATCACACTCGATGGGTTCTCACACACTTCTCTTATCTCACTTTTGGTGGCAAATAGGATGAGGTTTTTCTCTCTAGGCGAAGAGTCGCTCATATTTGGCTTGTGGCTCTCACTCACTTTTGGTGCGGGTAACTTTCTCACTCTTCTCGCCATGGTGGGTGGCTTGCTTGTCGGGTATCACTTGACTAGGAGACATAGGTCGTAGCACATACTCCTTCCCTTTCATCTTGAAGCTATAGTGATTGATTCACCCATTGTGGATGACACCACGGTCGAATTGCCATGGTCGACCAAGAAGGAGGTGGCAAACGGTCATTGGGACCACATCACACTCCAAAGTGTCTTCATATGCACCTATTTTGAAGGAGACTTGGACCGTATGCTCGACTCGTATCGTGCCGGAGTCACTTAGCCATTGAACCTTGTAGGGGTGCGGGTGCTTCTTCTTGACCAATTGAAGTATTGAACATAGTTCTTCACTTGCCAAGTTGTGGCAACTACCTCCATCGATGATGACCTTGACGGATCTTCCATTGATGCCGGCCTTTGTGTGGAAGATGTGGCATCTTAGGTCTTCTTCTTGTTGATGTTGAAGTGTCAAGACTTTGGACACAACGAGAGCGGGGCTCGAATCCTCATCACGAAAGACTTGATCATCTTCATCCTCGTTCACGCGCCGGTGCATGGACACTTGCTCAATGGCTTCCATTTCATCTTCACTCATTGAGTCGTAGGTGCCATCGTCGTTGAGGATCATGGTGCGCTTGTTGGTGCATTGGAAGGCTTTGTGGCCTCGGCTGCCACAAGTGAAACATTTGAAGGAGCTTGTCTTGACGGTCTCATCGGTAGGAGTAGATGATGAAGCACGCGGCTTGAAGTTGCTTGTCATAGGAGGAAGATGACTTGAACTTGCCGAAGTTTTCTTGTAACTTGACTTGTCGTCGTTGCTTTGAGAAGGTTTGGTTGATGTAGATGTTGAAGGAGTCGTTGAAGCTTGGATGTTGGAGAAACCGTAGGTCTTGGATGAGTACTTGGCATATTTGAAGTCATCTTGCACTTGACGTTCCGCCTTGGTTGCTTGATGTACGAGCTCAATGAGGTTGGAATAGGGTTGGAAGTCGGCAATCTTCTTGATGGGATGATTGAGTCCATTCAAGAAACGTGCCATTGTTTGCTCATCATCTTCCTTGACATTGTCTCGAATCATGGCTATCTCCATTTCCTTGTAGTATTCTTCAACACTCTTTGTTCCTTGCTTGAGGAGTTGTAGCTTCTTGAAGAGATCGCGGTTGTAGTAGGTTGGTACAAAGCGTGCCTGCATGACATCCTTCATTTGAGCCCAAGTGGTAATTGGTGGTTCACCTCTTGCTTCACGGCGTTCAAGGACTTGTTCCCACCATATGAGCACATAGTCTTGGAACTCAAGTGATGCCATAGCGATCTTCTTCTCTTCCTCATAATTGCGCAAACGAAAGATTTTGTCGACCTTCAATGCCCATGAGAGGTATTCTTCCAGATCATTGCTTCCATTGAACTTGGGCATTGTGAACTTGAGATTGCCATAGCGTTGCTCTTCATTGTGTTGTTGGCGATGGTGATGATGACGTCCTTGACGTGGAGGATAGTCATCCTCATGTTGCTCTTGGCGCGGAGGAAGTCCATGATCAACTTGCTCTTGTTGAACTTGAGGTTGAAGAGGAGCTTGACGAGCTTGTGGAGGGGCTTGAGGAGCTTGACGTTGCACACATTGTTGGTAGTTCCTCTCTTGGATTTCTTCTCGGAGAGCTTCCTCTTGATTGCGTCGTTCGCGATTGCGGTTGACGATGGCTCGACTTGATTCTTGAAGGTCACGTTGCGCCTCAAGAGCTTGCGCTTCACGTTGTTGTTGTTGAAGACGTTGAGCCTCGGCGTCTTGTTCTTCTTGGTGTAGGCACGCTCGTTCTTCTTCTTGGGGTCGTAGTCATTGCCGTTCTTGAGCTTGAGCAAAAGCCACTTGGTTTGATTGAGGACGAGGGACTTGGTCATCGACTTGCTCTTGTGAATGCTTGTCTTGTAGCGGGTTCCTAGATGCATGATGGTCTTGACGCGCGTCTCGTCAAAGAATGGTCGAAGACGGTGTACTTGAGCCGGAGAAGGTGTCATCGGAGTGTCGACTCGAGAGGCTCCGTCTTGAGGATGAAGAAGTGGAATGATGTCGGTTCCTCATCAAAGCGCGGATCTCGTCCATTCTTGCATCATTTTCTTGCTTCTGAGAGTCGAACTTGTCGTCGAAGTAGTCTCTTGTACGTTGCTCGGAGAGTCGCAAGTCGGTGGCGAGGTTGTCGATGCGGTCGCTCATAGCTTGTTGCTCTTGGTGTAACGCCCTTTGAGCACCAAAGAGGTGGCTCTTTGTGATGAATGATGACATGTCATCGCCGTTCTCGATGAGAGGTGGATTTGTAGAAGAACTTGGCCTATCCATCATACCAAGCAAAATGTAAGTGGTAGAAGGAAAATAGCGTGTACCAAATGTACCTTAACCGATGTTGAAGATGAATCAAGTTCACTCAAATGCGGACAATGAAATAGCACTGTTGGTACCAATTCTTGTCGGTTCTCACACCTACACGAGTAAAAGCTTATGGTGGAGCTTGGTTAGGATGGTGGCACAAATTTGATGTAATAGTAAGTGAGCTTCAATAATGTTGGAAAAGATTCACGAATTTGCAAATGCAACAAGTAGACCAAGCAAGTATGGGTACACGGAAACACACACGCAATTAGATAAGTGGGATTGTGCAATCCAAAAGTGAGCCAAAATGTGGAAACCACGAAAATGCTCGTGTTGCACAATACTAGAGAGACGCTAGCACGATTGCATAATAGGCGGATACGCAAACTTGTGCACAACCTACTAGGCAAAAATGTAACTATCTCTATCCCAAGTATGCTATATGTATGGTATTTCGGTGCAATGGTCCAAGATGATCCAATATGACAATCTTAATGTAGTATGATCGTATGGTTCTTGTTCATAAGCGCTTTGCTTATCTTTCCTCTTTGCTTAAAAGCTTGGGTGGCTCTTTCACTCTCTGAGCTCTTTTCTTATGCAAAAATTTACGAACCAAGATAGAAATTGTGTATGCTATGACAACTTTGTGACACACAAGTGGATCCCAAGATATGCACCACTATGGTATGGTATGTATGCTTATGGAGTATGATCCCTAATGTGCACAAGTCATGTTTCTTGCAATACTCAATGGCTAGTCTCGATGGGTAAGCTACACGAAATGAGGCAATGTGGGTTATTAATGCAATTGCAAGGTATGACAAAGATGTCGTCGATGTTACCGTCCTTGTTTCGGTTGAGGGTTGAAACAGATGCGAAAGTCGATGGGGACGCAATGCACGGTCTTCAGTATGTTGGCGAAAATGCCGCTGCACCGTGATCGAAGTTTCCGATGTAGCGAAAGTGTGAACCTTTCTGTCTAGGCCGGAAGTTCCGGGCAAGCCGGAAGTTCCGGGGGCCGGAAGGTCCGGGGTGGCCGGAAGGTCCGGGGGCTGGAAGGTCCAGGATGACCGGAAGGTCCGGGGGCCGGAAGTTCCGGGCAAGGCCGGAAGTTCCGTGGGTCGGGAATCTGCCAAGAACAGAGACTTCGAGATCGCGACTTTGGGCGGAAAAACTTGGGTAAAAACCCAAATTCGAGAGGGAAAAGAAGAAATTAGAAGGAAGGAAGGGCAGGGAAGCTAGATCCACTTGAAACAAAGCAAATCCATCGATCAAATCCAACAAAATCTCAACTCACCAACAAATCACAAAAACTTTGGGGCTATTTTTGGTGGGGAATTTTCGGAATTAGGACGAAAACAACAAAATCAAGCTAGAAAACAAAATATAGGGGCTCCAAAACGTGATCAACCTGGCTCATGATACCATATGATGTAGGGCAAAACCCTAGGTGGTTGATCTTTCACGTTTGGAGGGATCCTACGGGAGAATCACGGAGAACACATGGAAGCACAAAGGGGAAATCATGGGGAGAACGAGAGAGAAACACGAAACCGACAGAGAATCAATCACACGAGTGCTAGATCACCGAACACAAAGAGATACATATGATCCACAATCAACAAAGGTAAGGATACAAAGGACGGTTCTTCTCCTCGCGGAGGTCTTGATGGTCTTCCCTAGAAAGGGGTCTTGAATCCGCTTGGGTGATCTTCTTCGAAGAGGTCCTGAACTCCGAGGAGAAGTATCCAAGTGGATGAGAAAAGGCTCTCTCACAAATATGAGCTAATCCAGTGCTAACCCTAAAACGTACGGGATGAATGAGTATATATAGTCTAAGGGGCAAAAGGGTACATGGGCCTCGGCCCAAGTGGCTGCGCGCAGGCAGGGCCGGAAGTTCCGGGCGCCAGAGGTTCCGGGCAGGGTCCGGCCTAAGCCGAAAGTTGGCACAGTGGCGGCAGAGCTGGCTTCCGGGGGCCGGATGTTTCGGGCCGGGCCGGAGGTTCCGGGGGTCGGAAGTTCCGGGCCAGGTTCCGGGTAGGTTTCGGGCTAAGTAGAAAGTTGGCACGTCCGGGGTGGTCAATGTCGAAGGAGGCCGGAAGTTCCGGGCAGGCCGGAAGTTCCGGGCAGGTTCCGGGCTGGGCAGAGAGTTGACACCTGTCGCTTCTTCTTCAGCGTTGTACCTGATCACACACAGAGTTTCCGTCTGAGGTAGCAGCCATGTCTCTTGAGTAGAAAGAGGGATTTCGGAGAGGAGCGAGTTCACCTAATCTTCGATAGCCTTAGAGCGGGCTCGAGTCATGGGTCCACTTGGTGTTAAAGGAGATGTAGATGCGTTGATGGGGATGATGGAAGGATGCTCCGCATCAGTACTCCAAGTCCCAGAACACAGACCTCGTCTTCCATACCTTCAGCAGCGGCTCCGGCGCCTTTCTCATCGTCTTTCCCGGCGCGGGGCACTCCTTCCAGTTTTTCAACAGCTCATCGATTTCAGCACCGCTCCGCTTATGTGGAAGTCCTCGATGCTCAGCGTGACCATTAAATAGATCTCCACGGTTTCTCCATGGGTCGTCCTGTTCAAGCCATCTTCGATGCCCTATGTACACGATTTTCCCAGACCCACCATCTTTCCTTGACGTTAGCTGCTGAGACGTCGTATCATCCATGCACCGCATGCATCCGCAATATCCATGGCACACCTGGCCTGCCACATATCCGTAACCGAGATAGTCGTGCACTGTCGTGATCAGCGCAGCTCTCATGTTGAAATACTCACCCTTGCTGGCGTCCCATGTCTTGGCCGGTGTTTTCCATAACGTGTCTAACTCCTCTTGAAGTAGCCCCAGATACAAATTAATATTATTTCCTGGTTGTTTCGGCCCTTGAATAAGCATGCTCATGTGAATGTACTTCGATTTCATGCACAACCAGGGGGGAGGTTGTACATCCATACAAACACGAGCCATGTGCTATGGTTGGTGTTCTGGTTGCCAAACTGATTCATGCCATCAGTACACGCGCCGAGCACAATGTTCCTTGCATCACATTCAAAATACCGATAGAAGCTGTGCAACGCTCTCCACTGGCTTCCATCCTTCACGTGTCTGAGCTTCGGATCATCTCCATCGTCAGGCTTCTTCCTCTCCGCGTGCCAGCGCATTAGCTTAGCTTCCTTGGGATCTACAAAATACCTCTGGAGACGGGGAGTGATCGGTAAGTACAATACAACTTTCTGGGGACATTTCTTCCCGGCCTTCTTGTATCGAGAAGCATTGCACACCGGACAGCTTGTTTTTTCCGCGTGCTCCTTCCAATAAATTATGCAATCGTTGATGCATGCATGGTATCTAACGTGTGACAGATCAAGAGGGCACACGATCTTCTTGGCCTCATCAACACTAGTAGGACATAGATTACCTGCGGGAAGAACATCCTTTAGGTACTTGAGATGCTCATTGAGGCTAGTGTCGGTCCATTTGTTTTTAGCCTTCGTCTTCAGGAGTTGGAGCATGAAACTCAAGCGGGTCACCTCAGGATTACAACCATCATACAATCGAGTGTTCGAGTCTACCACCAGTTGCTCCAGCTTAGCCTCCTCTCTAGAAGCAGCTATCTCAGTACTCGTCTCCTTGCGAAACAATGCATGAACATGAGGGTCCCACACAATTGAACTTAGTACCGACGAACTCTGCTGCGTGGAGTCCATGTCGTTCTCTCCGTCGCCATGTCCGTCCCCTTCTCCTCCGCCATGTCCAGCCCCTTCTCCGCCGCCATGTCTGGCCTCTTCCCTGCCGCCATTATCGATCATCTCTTTGTCTTGCCCCGTGTCATCATTGCCTGTCCCGTCGGCATCCTCAACATCGTCATCCTCATCTTCAATTATCCACCGAGTATAGCCATCCATGAAACTAGTCATGAGCAGGTGCGCTTCGACATGACCATCGTCATGGGGGTCGAGCCAAACTATTCCTTTGCATTTTCTACACGGACATAAAACCTCTGTCTGGTTATTTTCTTTCATGTCCTGCACCGCCGACCGCAACCACCTGCCCACCATCGTTCCACTGACCATCGTCAACTCTGCACGGTAATAATAAACAAATTGATTATAAAAATGCATGCATGCATCAAAGTCATAAATTTTTTTGGCATGACCTTCCCGAAAAATAGGACATATATGGATCTAGAGTTTACCCGGAATTCGCCGAAACGGAAATAAATCGACATTTTGGCGAAACATAGGCAACTCAAAAGCACAATTTGGCGTCAACTCATGCCACGCACACAATTTCCACAAACATATCACACACACATAAACATATTTCCATTTTGCAAAAGCATGAAATTTTCATCACCTCTATCTCGATCGAGATCGAGCACACGATGGAGATGATGTTGTAGGGAGATCAAAAGTGCACAAAGCTCTTATTGACAAAGATAGATCTAGTTAGGGGGCAAATAGGTCACTTAACTAAGTCCTACATCTACCTAGCTACCTAATTTGGGAGGAAACAACTTCAACTAGTGGAGGGGGAAGGAAAAAGAGAAAGGAGAT
>NC_057807.1:44517916-44519359 GCF_018294505.1 Triticum aestivum
GGGAAGGGAAGAGAGGAGGGGGAGGGGGAGGTAGGGGGAAGGGAAAGAGAGGAGGGGGAGGGAGGGACACGGGTGGGGAAAAGGTGGTGGGTTGGTGCGGGTTAGCAGTAGCGCGGGATCTAAAACGCGCTGCTGCTAAGGAATTAGCAGCAGCGCGCTTTGGGATACAGCGCTACTGCTAACAGGGACAAAAAATTGTGGCAATTTGAAATTTAGCAGCAGCGATCTTAGAAAAAGCGCGCTACTACTACATCCGTAGCAGTAGCGCGGTTCGCGCCACTACCCTACTGCTAAATGGAGTTAGGTGAACACCGCCGGTCGATATTTGTAGTGGCACGGTTTACACAAAGCGCGCTACTGCTAAAAACGTATCAGCAACGGGTTTCCCGCACACGCGCTACTACTAATTAGCAGCAACGCTCCTTTTTGAGCCGCGCTGCTGCTAAGATTCTGTGTATAGGCTTTTCCCTAGTAGTGGCATCACGTCTTGACCATATCACATCACAACATGCCCTGCAAAAAAAAGTTAGACGTCCTCTACTTTGTTGTTGCAAATTTTACGCGGCTGCTACGGGCTGAGGAAGAACCGTTCTTACGTACGCATCAAAACCACAATGATAGTTCGTCAAGTTAGTGATGTTTTAACCTTCGCGAGGACCGGGCGTAGCCACACTCGGTTCAACTAAAGTGAGAGAGACAGACACCCGCCAGTCACCTTTGAGCACGAGTGCTCGTAACGGTGAAACCAGTCTCGCGTAAGCGTACACATAATGTCGGTCCGGGCCGCTTCATCTCACAATACCGCTGAACCAAAGTATGACATGCTGGTAAGCAGTATGACTTGTATCGCCCACAACCCACTTGTGTTCTACTCGTGCATATGACATCTACGCATAATACCTGGCTCTGATAGCACTGTTGGGGAACGTAGTAATTTCAAAAAAAATCCTACGCACACGCAAGGATCATGGTGATGCATAGCAATGAGAGGGGAGAGTGTTGTCCATGTACCCTCGCAGACCGTAAGCGGAAGCATTATGACAACATGGTTGATGTAGTCGTACGTCTTCACGATCCGACCGATCCAAGTACCGAACGTACAGCACCTCCGAGTTCAGCACACGTTCAGCTCGAAGACGATCCCCGGACTCCGATCCAGCAGGGTGTCGGGGATGAGTTCCGTCAGCACGACGGCGTGCTGATGATGATGATGTTCTACCGACGCAGGGATTCGCCTAAGCACCGCAATGATATGACCGAGGTGGAATATGGTGGAGGGGGCACCGCACATGGCTAAGGAATGATCACGAAGATCAACTTGTGCCTCTAGAGGTGCCCCCCTCCTCCGTATATAAAGGAGGGAAGGAGGAGGGGGCCGGCCAAGGGCGTGGTGCGCCCTAGGAGGGGGAAACCTACACCAAGTAGGTTTGCCCCTCCCTTTCC
>NC_057807.1:44519673-44541300 GCF_018294505.1 Triticum aestivum
CGATAACCCTCCGGCACTCCGGTTTTCTCCGAAATCACCCGGAACAATTCCGGTGTCCGAATATAGTCGTTCAATATATCAATCTTTATGTCTCGACCATTTCGAGACTCCTCGTCATGTCCGTGATCACATCCGGGACTCCGAACAACCTTCGGTACATCAAAACTTATAAACTCATAATAAAACTGTCATCGTAACGTTAAGCATGCGGACCCTACGGGTTCGAGAACTATGTAGACATGACCTAGAACTGTTTCTGGTCAACAACTAATAGCGGAACCTGGATGCTCATATTGGCTCCTACATATTCTATGAAGATCTTTATCGGTCAAACCGCATAACAATATACATTGTTCCCTTTGTCATTGATATGTTACTTGCCCGAGATTCGATCATCGGTATCCAATACCTAGTTCAATCTCGTTACTGGCAAGTCTCTTTACTCGTTACGTAATGCATCATTCCGTAACTAACTCATTAGCTACATTTCTTGCAAGGCTTGTATTGATGTGCATTACCGAGAGGGCCCAGAGATACCTCTCCGACAATTGGAGTGACAAATCCTAATCTCGAAATACACCAACCCAACGTGTACCTTTGGAGACACCTGTAGAGCTCCTTTATAATCACCCAGTTACGTTGTAACGTTTGGTAGCACACAAAGTGTTCCTCCAGTAAACGGGAGTTGCATAATCTCATAGTTGTAGGAACTTTGTATAAGTCATGAAGAAAGCAATAGCAACATACTAAACGATCAAGTGCTAGGCTAACGGAATGGGTCAAGTCAATCACATCATTCTCCTAATGATGTGATCCCGTTAATCAAATGACAACACATGTCTATGGTTAGGAAACATAACCATCTTTGATTAATGATCTAGTCAAGTAGAGGCATAATAGTGACATTAAGTTTGTCTATGTATTCACACATGTATCATGTTTTCGGTTAATAAAATTCTAGCATGAATAATAAACATTTATCATGATATGAGGAAATAAATAATAATTTTATTATTGCCTCTAGGGCATATTTCCTTCACTTGTTAGATAATAACGAGAAATAACTGAGACAGAGAGACACAGATTTTTACGTGGAAACCCTTGCGGGAGAAAACCACGGACGCACGAAGGCGCAATCACTATGAGGAGGAGTTTTACAAGCACGAGACAACAGACCGTCTTAGGTGCGACTACATGGAGTATATATGAGGGGAAACACATAGAAGTCCTTGTAGGACAAGTAAACGAGTTGTACTCGTATGCGTCGGTACCAACACAAAGGCCCACACCGTATGTACTACGTCTAGTCCAATACGGTACTAGAATTTAGATCATAATTTGACACGATGCTTGCACCGTTTATGATTTTCTCACCTATTCTGTGCACACATCACCTCGACGTAGTGGGCGGCTGGATATCTGCGTCTAGCTGCCGCTGCGTGCGGAACGGCCGCTCTCCGCTATTTCCCCGCTATCCACCGCGTGTTCAGTTATCTCTTGAGGACTCGCTTCCTCCCGCCGCCGCGGCCCACCAGCACACCGCAGATCATGCCGACGCCTTCTCCTTCTCCGTCCCCGTCCCCGCCGCCGCCCATGACCGACATGGAGGAGGCCCGGCTTATGAGGCGTGTCATGGAGGACTCCATGAACATGCACGACGAGTGGCAATGGGATGGCCTGGAAACCGCGCTGGTCCTCTCTGCAGCCGGCGACGTGGCCATCCCAGAGTTGGACCTCGCCGTCAAGGAGGAGGTCCTAGAGGAGCCGCCTATCATGGCGTGAAACCCTTGCCTTGTGGGCCAGCGGTGGAGCTGGGAGTGCACGACACCGGAGATGGCCGACACAGTAGGTGTCGGCCCATGGGTAGCCACGCCGCCACGGTCACCGGAGCAGGAGCCACGGGAGGAGGTGGTGCAGGTGCCGCCGGTGCCCCCGGTCCAGCAGTGGCTGCCAGCCCACATGTGGCAGCCATCGCCCTACGTCGACCTCACCAACGACGACAAGGACTAGGACGGCAACTCATGAAGACGACGGCGGCCATCGGCGATGGGCCTTTATCTATTTTTTATGTCTTTAATTAAGTTTTAAGTTTAATTAAGACTTGCGCTGAACTTTGGTACTGGACGTATGGACGTATGCACCTATGGGCGTAGAACTTATGTTTATATTTCTGTTCTCGTATTATTTGCAAGTTTATTTTCTTTTTTTGGGCAAAAAATTGAAGTCCACATACCCGGACGGTTTTGGACGAGGCGTGCCCATTGGCGCACCGACGAGCGTATGACCGCAAACGAACGACCGTGCCCGTTTTCCTGCCCTAAACGGATGAAAAGCAAACGAACCAGTCGTCTGTTTGAGGTCGCGTGTTGGAGTTGGCCTCAGCCCTAGGAGCTTCATCACTGACGCACCCGAACAAGTCGGTTAGTGATAATAGTGTCGGAGTAATGGGCCACGAGTAGGCTAACCCGAGACCCTGAACCTTTCAAGACATCAGGGCAGGCTGCGCCCCTCGAGCCCCAAGACGACGAGCCGCCTTCTGAGAGACGGCAGCGATGCTGCCGGCTGCTCCTCGCGGCCGAATCCCAGGAACGACTCCAAGACAAGCCGAGTCCCAGGGACGACTCCAAGATAAGCCGACTCCTGGCTGGCGACTTCCGGAGAAGCCGGTTGTAGAGAGTCGTCCCGCGACTCCAACCACCCCGTACTTTCGCGATAATGGACGGGACGGGAAACGACCGCCGCTCGGCCCTTTCCTGCCTCAATTACCGAGGGCATTCATGGCCACAGTGCGCCATTCCGGTGGAGATCTCCGTCCGGCGTGGCACTGTTGCCATGCCAGCCCTGACATCAGCCCTTGGGGGCGGAGCCCTGTACCCACGACGGCCTGTCTGTATGACCCAGAATCGGCGGGTCCCACCAATCGGCGGGAGTACCGAAGATGGAGAGAGCGCCACAAGACGGACCAGATGGGAGTCGTCCCCTCGGAGTCGGCTGGCCCCTCCCACGGGCCCCCACGCCATTAACCAGACACGACGGGAAATGGCAATAGTGATCGCCCGTCAGGCGGCGACACTGTTGCCATGACCTCACGACCAAGCCCGCGTCATCAGAAGCACGGCTACAGCGATCCGCGGCCGACAGGACCCGCCCGCGGAGGACAAGGGCTGTCGGCTCCGTACCAGGCAAGTCGGCGGGACCCACCAGTAAGCGGGCCCCCGCAGTCGGTGGAGAAGACGGCGGCCTGAGAGACTGACGGCAAGGACCCACGTCCAGCCGGTTTTACCATTGTACCCCTGGGGGGTAGGCCTATATAAACCCCCCAGGGCCCCCATGCAAAGGGTTGGAATCCTTTAGCACTAGACCAGATCATATAGGAAGGAGAGAGCTAGCCTTGCCTTCTCCTACCTCCAGAATACAGCTCGAGGAGCCATCCTTGTACTCACTTTGCCTTAGTGATCATGCGGAGACCCCGCAGAGCAGCAGTAGGGGTGTTATCTCCTCGGAGAGCCCTGAAGCTGGGTAAGATCTGCCGGCGTGCATGTCTTCGCCTCATCCCGTTTCTAGGCACCGGCGATGTTCTACTCGCCCCCACCATGATAAGCCATCCCTTGGCATATGTCGCACCCAACCCCCGACATTTGGCGCCCACCATGGGGCAAGGTGCACCGTCGTCCGGAGACCTGCTCTGGACGGGAACCCTTTTCCTCCCTAGCGAGCGTAGCCAGCCCGGCACGACCGATGGCGCTTGCCTCGACGCGCTGCAAAGCGTCGACGACGCCTGCGTGGCGAGCTGCCTCGCCGATCTTCTTGGCGAAGTTTGCATCTCCGACGAGCCTGCATCCGACGGAGGCACGGGCGGCCCCGAGAGCCTCCTCGTGGGCCTCGTCGACCAACTCGACGTCACCGGCGAGCCTGCCGTGGACTTGGAGTCCGTAGGCTCCACCGACCCGATGCTG
Organism: Triticum aestivum; assembly: GCF_018294505.1. Classification (NCBI taxonomy): domain Eukaryota; kingdom Viridiplantae; phylum Streptophyta; class Magnoliopsida; order Poales; family Poaceae; genus Triticum; species Triticum aestivum. Next base: position 44,523,630 of record NC_057807.1, read on the forward strand.
GTCGACTCCGACGCCGCGTCGCTCGATGCATTCCCCACCAACATGGTGGTCTACGACGAGCCGCTCCCTCACGAGGAGAGCGGCGGAAGCGCCGTCACAGAGGTTCTCGTCATCAATCATGGCGAGCATTTCGGTGAGGGAGCTTATGACCCACTCGATGCAGCTCTATGAGACCTGACCGCGCCTATTCCGGAAGACGCAAACGCAGAAACCCTGGAGACGTGCTGCCTATAGATCGTTGAAGGCGCGAAGAAGCTGGCAAGCATGAGACCCTTGTCAGAAGCCTACCGGCATGAGATGGATCGCGCTGTGGGCGGGTCGCCGGCCCCGATTGGGCCTAGCCACCTAGGCGCGGTCCAGCAGCGCGGCGTGGCCATCGCCAACCTGTTCGGGGCCGATCGCCCCGTGTACGCCACGCCTGCAGAGAACATCCGTGCCGCCCAGGCGGCGGCAGACGAGCTAAACAACTTCGAAGGTGAAGAGCGCCGCCTGATGACGTTGCGAGTCCAGCGGCTCCTCAAAGCGGCTGCCGTGCAGAATGAAGCCGGCTGTCGCACAGAGGCCCCGCAGCGACCAAACAACGACCTGCCTCCCCGCCGAGATCAAGGCGCGACGTATCGGACACTGACCGACGGTGTCCGCGGAAGAAAAGACAAGGATCCAGCTGTCAGCCACAGTCGGACACGCATCACCATCGAGCGCGACCAAGACGGCCGCCCAAGAGCAGTGGAACGGTAGGGCGACTATCTGTCTCCACCATGAAGAGAAAGGCGAGTCTCCCCGCCACCCGTTGAGCATCCGACTCTCGGCGACCGCCTTGGCCGCCGAGAGGGAGTCGGAGAGAATGACGCCCGCCACCGGATCGACTGACTCCACCGATCCCTGGCGCTGGAAGAAGAAGACGAGTTGGGTCCGCCCTGTTTTGGACCCCGCATCCGAGACGAGCCCTTTCCCAAAGGGTTCACGCTCCCCCGAGATACGCCCAAGTACACCGGCTCCATGAAGCCGGAAGACTGGCTAGTGGACTACTCCACAGCCGTCAACATAGCGAACGGCAACAAGCGTGTTGCCGTGAAATATGTTCCACTCATGCTCCAGGGCACGGCTCGGACATGGTTGAACAGTCTGAAGCCTCGCAGCATCAACAGCTGGGTCGACTTCACCAAGGCCTTCATCCGCAACTTCACAAGCACGTACAAGCGACCCCCCAAGCCGCGCCAGCTTTCCTTGTGCGTGCAAGGCCCCGACGAGTCAACATGCGACTACCTCACGCGTTGGGCCGAGCTTCGGAACTCCTGTGAGGGCGTGCACGAGGTGCAGGCTATCGAGTACTTCACCGCCGGGTGCAGAGAAGGCACCCTCCTCAAGCACAGGCTCTTCTGCGACGAGCCAAAAACCCTCGACGAGCTGCTGATCATAGCAGACAAGTATGCCACGGCCGACTCCTCCATGAAGACGGAGATTCAAGTTAATGCGACCGGCGAAGTGGCCCCTCAGGCTCCCAGAACTCCAGCTGGAGACGCCAGTCGGTGACAACAACAGAACAATCACAAGCGCAAGGCCCCACAGCCGGCTCCCAGCAGCAGGTTGTGACAGTCGAAGACCAGCAGCCGGAGGGGCAGCCTCTGACGAAGCGACAGAAAGGCGACAAGTCCAACTGGTTGCCGGCCTTCTCTTACGAGCAAACTCTAGATGGTCCCTGCAAGTTCCACAGCGGCGCGAAGCTGTCAAACCAGACCACCCGGAAGTGCCACTGGCTCACCAGGATCGCCAAGGGAGACGGCCTCCTTCCTCCACCGCCTGCTGGGCCGCCGCCTCCACCGCCGCCCCAGCAGCCGGCTGCCAGGACGGTCGGCGCCGTACAAGATGAGTACCCGGAAGAGCACGGAGCCTACGTGGTGTTCACCAGTGTGGCTGATGATCAACGCAGCAGACTGCTGCAGCAGCAAGAAGTAAATGCAGTAGCATCAGATACTCCAGAGTTTATGCATTGGTCCGAGAAGCCTATCAGTTGGAGCAGAGCTGATCACCCAGAGGTGATGCCGAATCCGGGCTCCTACGCCCTGGTCTTAAGTGCCACCTTGGCCACAGATAGGCGGGCCGCTCGCTTCTTGCGAGTACTAATAGACGGAGGCAACAACATCAACATCCTGTACAAGTATACGATGGAGAAGTTAGGAATCAAGCAAAGACAACTTCAGAACAGTCGGACCGTGTTCCACGGCATTGTACCTGGCCTTTCCTGCTCGCCAATCGGCAAGATCCTGATAGACGTCCTCTTTGGAGACAAAGATCATTTCCGCCGAGAGCCAGTTTGGTTTGAAGTGGTGGACCTCGAAAGCCCGTACCATGCGTTGCTTGGCCGACCTGCTTTGGCCAAGTTCATGGCGGTCCCCCACTACGCCTACCTCAAGATGAAGATGCCGAGTTCTAAGGGGATTCTGACTATAGCCGACGACTACAGAAAGTCCTCCGCTTGCGCGGCTGAGAGCAGTCGGCTGGCCGAGTCCCTGGTGATTGCAGCTGAGAAGTGGCTTCTTGATCAGGTTGTGGCGATGGCCGGCAAGCAGCCAGAGATGTCGCCTGACCCTAAGGAGTCGGAAGCTGAGGGTTCGTTCAAGCCGGCTAAAGAAACAAAGAAGATACCCTTGGACCCGGAGCACCCAGAGAGGCACGCTGTCATAGGTGCGAACCTTGACAGCAAATAGGAAGGCGAGCTCGTCGATTTCCTTCATAAGAATCGAGACATCTTCGCATGGTCCCCTAAAGACATGCCAGGTGTACCGACGGAATTCGCCGAGAACAAGTTACATGTCCGATCTGATGTGAAGCCCGTCAGGCAGCACTTGCGCCGCCTGTCAGCAGAGAAGAGAAGAGTTGTTGGAGAAGAGATAGCCCGGCTCCTGGCAGCCGGCTTCATTATGGAAGTGGTTTTTCCAGAATGGTTGGCAAACCCGGTCCTAGTGTTGAAGAAGAACAAGCAGTGGCGGATGTGTGTTGACTACACAAGCCTCAACAAAGCTTGCCCCAAGGACCCATTTGCTCTGCCGAGAATTGATCAGGTGATAGACTCCACAGCCGGATGCGAGCTATTGAGCTTCTTAGATGCATATTCAGGATATCACCAGATCAAGCTGAACCTGGCAGACAGACTGAAGACTGCCTTCATCACGCCGTTTGGAGCCTTCTGCTACCTGATCACGATGTTCGACTTGAGGAATGCCGGCGCCACCTTTCAGCATTGCATGCAGAAGTGCCTCCTCAAGCAACTCGGCAGAAACGCCCACGTCTACGTAGACGATGTGGTAGTGAAGACGGAAAAGCGTGGAACGCTGTTGGAAGACCTCAAGGAAACCATTGAAAACTTGCGCCAATTCCAGATCAAGCTCAACCCTGAGAAGTGCGTCTTCGGAGTACCAGCCGGCCAGCTCCTTGGCTTCCTGGTCTCTGAACGCGGCATAGAGTGCAACCCTATAAAGATCAAGGCCGTCGAGAGGATGGAGGTCCCCCGCCGACTGCTAGATGTGCAAAAGTTCACCGGCTGCTTGGCGTCCATCAGCCGGTTCATCAGTCGGCTGGGCGAGAAGGCTCTCCCTTTGTACCAGCTGATGAAGAAGACCACCTTTTTCGAGTGGAACCACAAGGCAGACGAAGCATTTCTCCAGTTGAAGAAGATGTTGAGTACTCCCCCTGTGCTGGCGGCTCCGACTCCTAAAGAGCCTATGCTCCTATACATTGCCGCCACCAGTCGGGTAGTCAGCACAGTCATCGTAGTTGAGCGCAAGGAGGAAGGCAAGGCGCTCCTTGTCCAGAGACCGGTATATTACCTGAGCGAGGTACTGTCAACCTCCAAGCAGAACTACCCCCACTACCAGAAGATGTGCTACGGCGTGCACTTTGACGCCAAGAAGTTGAAGCCTTACTTTCAAGAGCATCCAATCACTGTGGTCTGCACAGCTCCACTGGCCGGGATCATTGGAACCCGAGATGCTTCGGGCCGAGTGGCCAAATGGGCCATAGATTTGGCTCCCTACACCATCTACTACCAGCCCCGCACCGCCATCAAGTCACAGGCACTGGCCGACTTCCTTGTTGACTGGGTCGAGACCCAGTACCTGCCGCCAGCGCCCGACTCCACCCATTGGCGGATGCATTTCGATGGCTCCAAGATGCGCACCGGCTTGGGAGCCGGCGTCGTCCTCACCTCCTCTAAAGGTGACAAGCTCAAATATGCACTGCAGATCCACTTCGCCGCCTCCAACAACATCGCCGAATACGAGGCGCTCATTCACGGGCTCCGGCTTGCCAAAGAACTCAGCATCCGCCGGATCCTGTGCTATGGCGACTCCGATTTGGTGGTCTAGCAATCATCTGGCGACTAGGACGCCAAAGATGCAAACATGGCGAGCTACCGCTTCCTGGTGCAGCAACTAAGCGGATATTTTGAGGGGTGCGAGTTCCTTCACGTGCCAAGAAATGACAACGACCAAGCAGACGCCCTGGCATGAGTCGGCTCCACCCGCCAAGCGATACCATCCGGCGTCGCCCTTCAGCGCCTCCTCAAGCCGTCTATCAAGCCTTCACCAGAATCAGACTCCATCTTTGTGCAGGCTCCCCCCGAAGAAGTCGGATCCGACTCAAGAGCACCAGCAGACGGCACGAGAATTCTTACAGATGGCTCCAAGAGTGCTGCAGTCAAAGCCGGCCCGGGGACTTCGGAACCCGGCCCGGGGACTGCGGTGACCAGTCCGAAGACTCCAGAGCTCAGCCCGGGGACTGCACCAGTCGGCCCGGGGGCTGCGCCAGTCGGCCCGGGGACTGCGCCAGTCGGCCCGGGGACTTCGTCAATCCAGCAAGCGGCCGTGGACTCCAGCCCGCCGCCTCCCAGCCCAGCCGCCCTTGTCCAAGTCACAATGGCGGCAATTGAAAAAATAGAAGCACCCTCATGGGCCCAGCCCATCCTCAAGTTCCTAGTAAACAAAGAGCTGCCAACCGATGAAATCTTGGCTCGGCAAGTACAACACCGAGCGGCAGCCTACACCATAGTCAACAGAGAGCTGGTCAGGAGCAACGTCACTGGTGTCTACCAGCGCTGCGTCGATCCAGAGAAAGGCCAAGCAATGCTCAAAGACATCCATCAAGGCGAGTGCGGCCACCATGCGGCCTCACGAGCACTCGTCGGAAAAGCCTTTCGACACGGTTTCTTCTGGCCAACTTCCCTAGAAGAGGCCAAGGAATTAGTCCAAAAATGCAAGGGGTGCCAGAAGTTCCGTTCCAAGCCGCTTCAGCCGGCTTCCGCACTCAAGACCATCCCCATCGCTTGGCCCTTTGCGGTTTGGGGCCTGGACATGGTGGGACCATTCAAGACGGCACGAGGCGGCCTAACTCATCTACTTGTCGCAGTGGACAAGTTCACCAAGTGGATAGAAGTAAAGCCCAACAAGAAGTTGAATGGTCCGACTGCAGTGACTTTCATCGCCGACATCACGACTCGGTATGGCATACCACACAGCATCATCACCGACAATGGCACAAATTTTGCCAAAGGCGCCTTGGCCCGTTTCTGCGCGACGCAGGGCATCCGACTGGACTTAGCGTCTGTTGTCCAACCGCAGTCAAACGGCCAGGTGGAGCGAGTAAACGGCCTCATCCTATCTGGCATCAAGCCTCGATTGGTCGAACCACTGGAGCGTTCGGCCGGTTGTTGGCTTGAAGAGCTGTCAGCCGTCCTCTGGAGTCTGCGCACGACTCCAAACAAGTCAACCGGCTTCACGCCTTTATTCCTCATCTACGATGCTGAAGCCGTCATCCCAACAAACATAGAGTTCGACTCCCCGCGAGTCACCATGTACACCGAGGAGGAAGCAGAAGAAGCACGTCAAGACGGCGTCGATCTGCTGGAAGAAGGCCGGCTGTTGGCACTCAGCCGGTCCAGCATCTACCCGCAGAGCCTGCGCCGATACTACAACAGGAAGGTCAGGCCGAGATCTTTCCAAGAAGGCGACCTTGTGCTCCGACTGATCCAGCGAATAGCCGGCCAGCACAAGCTGTCGGTACCTTGGGAAGGTCCTTTCATCATCAGCAAAGTGCTGGGCAACGACTCCTACTACCTGATCGACGCTTAGAAGCCCCGAGCACGCAAGAGAGACGACTCCGGCAAAGAGTCCGAATGGCCATGGAATGCAAATCTTCTCCGAAGATTTTATAGTTGATGCAGTATGTACCACGCTACCCTTTGTATTAAAGTACCAAGACTTCGGGGCCCCCGAGACGAGCTCGGGGATTGCCCTTTTTGTTATCTGTATGATAAGAATTATGCCTTCGAGTATGCTACTCTTTGCTACGCCGCTTGGCACCGGGTTCGACTAGTCGGCCCGGGGACTCGCCGTCTTGCGCTATGAAATGCTTCCTGAAGTCGGACAAGTAGTGTGCGGTGCCTAAGCCGTCTCCTGCCAGAAGCCGCAGCTCGCAGAGCGACTGTTTGGCGGGCAGGAGTAAGGATGAATGGGCGCCCACATGAAAAATGGCTAAGGACCTAAAAGCATTAACATAGCTTAAGCCAGCTTCCAACCCCTTTTTGCAAAACTGACTCTTGAGTAGTCGGCTTGCCGCTTTCTATCCAACTTGTTAAAAAGACTCCAATAAATGGCAAGTACTTGCCTTCCCCAATGTAGCCAAGCATTTGATCCAGTGGCAGTCCGCGGAGCGGTTGTCCGGCTGACAAGGCGGCGACTAGGGGAAGGCGGCAAAGGAAAAAGCCAAAGGAGCAATGAGCAAGGAAAGATAGAATTCGGATTAATATTTACATAACCTAGGCCCTTGGCCGAATCTTCAAACAGAAGTTCAAAATACACCCCGCGGGTGGAATTGTGCAAATTAACAAGTTCTTCAAAGACTATTAAAGCAGATAAAATAAAGGCAAGACGGCAGCCTAGGAAGCGGCAGACGGGTTCGGAGGGTCGGAGGAGACGGCGGTGTCAGGCGCCGGGGCGGCCGGCTGGGCAGTCTCGGCTTGATCGTCACCAGCGGCAGCCGGCTCGGTCAGACGCGGCTCGTTGCTGGAGGCGCGGTCGAGCTGAGGCTGGTCACCCGCTCCGTCTTCTGGCGCCTCTGTCTCGCCTTCGTCCTCCACCTCACCTTTCTCCTCGGCGCTGGAGCCAATCACCTCCGCCGAGTCCTCGTCGTAGTCCGAGTTCATCCCGAACCACTCCGGCGGCACCTCCTCGCCGCCTGCAGCCCGCTCAGGGACGAAGACGCTGGTATCTGTGTAGTCGGCAATCGCCGCCGCATGCTCGACAAGGGCGCCCTCCATAGCCACTAGCTCTGCCTGGGCCTCTGACCGGAACGCGGCCAGCCGGTCCAGGTCCAGCCCCGGATACCACGCCTTGACGAATTCCAAGGCCTGGCGCGCTCCAGCCCGGGCCGAGGAACCCTTCCAGGCCTCAAGACGGCCAGCCGCGACCTCCAGCCAGTTGGCAGTCCGACTGGGAGTGCGCAGAACCGGCATGTCTGGCCACAGGGCGACAATCGCCTGGGCACCGGCACGTTGAAGCCGGCGCAGCAGCCGATGGGCTGGCCGCAGACGAGTCTCGATGCTCAGAAGCTACGCCTCGATGGTCAGGGGGGCGTTGGCGGCGATCTCCACGCCATTTGCCCTCCATGCCTCGCGTTCAGCCTCGATGGCTCGAGCGATCGCCTACGAGTGGCCAGGGAAGAAGTCTGCCAAAACAAAAAAGAAGCAAGACAAAGAGTCAGGAGTCGGCCTGACTTACAATGAGCGGCCCAAAGAAAGAAAGTAAAGAAACTCACCGTCGACGATGTCTTCGATCTCATGGAAGCCGGAGGTCAGCAACGCCTCCTTGTCAGTCCAGGAGGAGCGCTCGCTTTCGAACTCGGCCAGGAGAGCGGTCTCTCTCTTCTCCGCCTCGTCCTGCGCCTTCTTAAGCAGCTCCTTCTGCTCCGCCAGCTGCGCAGCCAGCAGGTTGCGCTCTATGGCGAGCTTGCTACACTCCTCCCCCTTGGCACGCAAGGTGGTGTTGGCCTCGCCCAGCTGCTGCTGAAGAGTGGCGTTGGCCTCTGAAGAATGAAAAAGGAAAAAGACGTCAAGTCATCAACAAAGAAGGTCGTCGGGAAGATCCGGCCCGATTGCTCAGCAGTCGGCCCGAATCTCGGGGACTACAGCCCGCGGGTGCGCCAGCGCGCCCCCGCGAAAAAGAAGAAGGACTCACTCCGGCTCTCTGATAAGTTGACAGTCCGCTTGCCTAGCTCCTCAACATTGCGGTTGAAGGCAGTGACGCGGAGGTTGTGATACTCCTGTAATAAGCATTTCAGACAAAGATAAAAATATGGAACTCGCCAGATGGAGTTCCGGGCCGCCTGCTCAGCTTCCGGCCCGAAACTCAAGGACTACACCCAATGGGTGTGCTGGCGCGCCCGCACAGAGAAGAACAAGAAAAACAAGAATCAAAAGAAGAAAGCATACTCGGACGGCTGCTCGCGACGCCAGATGCGCCTTTGTGCAGTTCTGGAGGGCGTCGCCCTCGGCTCGCAGCTTCGCCTGGACGTCCAGAAGCACCTGGTTCAGCGGGCCTATGCTGCCCCGTCGCACCCACCCAACGGGCGCGGCGCTTGTCGCCTCGGCGTCTGGGATGGCCGAGCTGGCGGCACCGGTCTCCAAGGGCCGTGGCGCTGAAGTCGCCTTCTCAAGGCGGCGGCGCGCTGGCGAGGCGACTTGAAGGAGCAGCTTCGCCACGGCCTCGTCCTCAGTCGGCGGCACCGGCGGGCCCGCCGGTTGTTTACCATGTGCGCTCCCAGACGGCGGCGGAGGCGACGGTGGCGGCACGAGCGTGTCCGACATGGAGGCCTCGCCGCTTTCCTTCTCCACGATGGGGTTCTCGCCGCCGGCTTCTCTAGTCTGCCCCGTGAACTCCGGGGGTGGCGGTGCGGAGTTCAGCGGGATGAAGAGCAACGCCGATTGGTGGTGCGCGGCCTCCTCAGCTCGCCGTCTCGCTGCAACGGCAGCTTCGGCCTCTTCCAGCTTCTTCTGGGCGGAGGCCGCCGCCTTCTCGGCCTGCGCCTTCTCCAGGCGGTCGGCCTCCTCCTCATCATGCCTCTCCCGCGCATTTCGCTCCATCGCCTCCCGGAGGTCGGCGGCGGGATCAATCCGCTGAGTATTGGCGGACGTCTCTACCGACCCCATGACGGAGGGGGCGGCGACCCTCTCAAGGGTAAGGGGAGCCCTGAAGCAAGAAGGGAGTGTAAAAGACTCGGACAAGATTCACCAGAGGAAAATAAGACGAAGGCAGAAACACTTACGCAGAGACTAGTGGCGGCTTCTTCACTTCCTTGCGGAAGCGGTTGGCCTTCGCGACCGCCTCCTCCCGCTTGGTTGCGGCGGCCACTCCCTTGAACTTCTTCGGCTTGCCGCCGAGCAAACTCGGCCCGGCCCGGCGCCTCTTCACACCGCCTTGACCGGCCAAGCCGGCGGAGGAACTCGCACCCGGCTGGCCGACCTTTGGCTGGTGGCGCGGGGCGACTTGCCCTTCGGTGTCGTCATCAGGCCAGTCGGCGAAGGTGGCCGAGGGCCTGAAGCCGCCTCTTGCTCCTCCTCCTCCGCCTGCGGCGTCGGCCTCCATCGCCGCCGCCCCCAAGTCGGGGTCGTCGACGTCGCTCTCCGCTCGGTCGGGGACGAACTCACGGGGCGGTCCCGTGGCGCCGGCTGCAGGCTGAATGAGGGGGTTCTGACTCGAAGAAACCAAAAAGATCAGAAGTCGGATTCGGCTACAAAGAAAAGAGAGGAACAAGAGATACGACTTACCACAGGCGGGGGGTTGGCGCGCGAGTACGGCTCTTTGCCGAACTGCCAATCCGCCGCAAGCTCGCAGTTCGCGATGTAGTTCACCATGTTCACCACTTCCGCGTGGGGCATGTCCCTGGTGCACATCCGACTCGGGTCCCGGTGGTCGCTCATCTGACTGAGTAGATGAGGTCGGCCTTGGAGAGGGAGGACTCGGCGCGCCACGAAGGCGGCCAGCAAGTCGGCCCCGGCCAAGCCCTCCGACTGCGTCAGCACTCGGAGTCGTGCAACGGCGGCGGCACCTGCGGGTGTCAGCGTCTTGACTCGGTGGGACCAGCTGGGAAGCCTTCCAGCCGGCGTGCCGGCTTCGTAGGGCGGCAGATTGACCCAGTCTCCTTCTGGGGCGACGTTCTTCACGTAAAAATAAGAACGTTGCCACTTCTTCACCGACTTGATCAGTGGAATAGAGGGGAACGGATTGTCGGCCGTTGATCTCCGCATCGCGATGAAGGCGCCACACTGGGCTGGCACGCCGGCGACGTGCGTGCCGAGCTTGGACTGGAAGAACTCCCCCCATAGCTCGATGGTGGGGAGGACACCGAGGAAGCCCTCGCACTGGGTGGCGAAGGCGGCCAGCAGCACCACCGTGTTCGGAGTAAGGTGGTGCGGCTGGAGCCCGTTGAACTCCAAGAAGGAGCGGAAGAAACCGCTCGCCGGCAGCCCTAGGCCACGCATGAGGTGCGAGCGGAATATGACCCGCTCGCCCTCCTCTGGCTTCGGTGTTATCTCCCTCGCCGGCGCGGCACGGGCTTGCACTAGGTTCGCGCCGGGGAGCCGACGCGTCTTACGGAGGAGCTTGATGAGGTTGTCGTCCACCTCGGAGCCGTCCCACACGCCGGAGCGCACGGCAGGAGCCGTGGCGGTGGAGGAAGAGCTCATCGCTGCGGGCGCGGCGCGGTGTGGTGTGACGGCGGCAAGAGGAAGAAGAAGCGAGAGCAGGCGGGGGAGCAGGGAAGATGGGTGCGCGTGCTTCGCCGCCCCCTCCCCCCGCCTATTATAGCCTCATGGGCTGGGAAGCCGATGGGGCGGGCGTGGGATTAACTGCGCACAGGACCCCACACGCCCACCACGATTTACCCCACGAAGTTACTGCGCGCCGTAACAATGTGGGAAACCCAACCATCCGCATGGCCGCAATAGATCCGTTCGCATGCCGAGGCGCGGTAGTGGCGGGCCCCGCCTGACGGCTGGTCCCGTCGCGCGCGTGGGTGGGCAGACTGTCCCTGCCGCGCGACGGGTTCGCAGCGGGCGACCGCGGGGAAGCGTATTAGGCATGCCGTCTGGTTCCCGCCGCGAGTTTCAAACTCCTTAGGGGGCAAGACGGCCCTCTGCGAGTCCGACTCCACATAGTCGGCCTGAAGGAAGATGGCAAGCAAGGCCCAGATTCCACCACCAGAAGAATGAAACTGTTGAGGCCCCACGGCGTATCGCCCTCGGAGCCTCACCAGCTTCTGGGACTACTGTCGGAGTAATGGGCCACGGGTTGGCTAACCCGAGCCCCTGAACCTTTCAGACATCGGGGCAGGCTGCGCCCTTCGAGCCCCAAGACGACGAGCCGCCTTCTGAGAGTCGGCAGCGACGCTGCCGGCTGCCCCTCGCGGCTGAATCCCAGGAACGACTCAAAGACAAGCCGAGTCCCAGGGACGACTCCAAGATAAGCCGACTCCTGGCCGGCGACTTCCGAAGAAGCCGGCTATAGAGAGTCGGCCCGCGACTCCAACCACCCCGTACCTTCGCGATAATGGACGGGATGGGAAACGGCCACCGCGCGGCCCTTTCCTGCCCCGTTTATCGAGGGCAGGCATGGCCACAGTGCGCCGTACCGGCGGAGATCTCCGTCCAGCGCGGCACTGTTGCCATGCCAGCCCTGACAACAACCCTTGGGGGCGGAGCCCTGTACCCACGACGGCCTGTCTGTACGACCCAGAGTCGGCGGGTCCCACCAGTCGGCGGGAGTACCAAAGACGGCGAGAGCGCCACAAGACGGACCCGATGGGAGTCGGCCCCCCGGAGTCGGCTGGCCCCTCCCACGGGCCCCCCACGCCATTAACCAGACACGACGGGAAATGGCAACAGTGATCGCCCGTCAGGCGGCGGCACTGTTGCCATGACCGCATGACCAAGCCCACGTCATTAGAAGCACGGCTACAGCGATTCGCGGCCGACAGGACCCGCCCGCGGAGGACAAGGGCTGTCGGCTCCGTCCCAGGCAAGTCGGCGGGACCCACCAGTCGGCGGAGAAGACAGCGGCCTGAGAGACTGACGGCAAGGACCCACGTCCAGCCGGTTTTACCATTGTACCCCTGGGGGATAGGCCTATATAAACCCCCAGGGGCCCATGCAAAGGGTTGGAATCCTTTAGCATTAGACCAGATCATATAGGAAGGAGAGAGCTAGCCTTGCCTTCTCCTACCTCCAGAATACAGCTCGAGGAGCCACCCTTGTACTCACTTTGCCTTAGTGATCATGCGGAGACCCTGCAGAGTAGCAGTAGGGGTGTTATCTCCTCGGAGAGCCCTGAAGCTGGGTAAGATCCGTCGGCGTGCATGTCTTCGCCTCATCCCGTTTCCAGGCACCGGCGATGTTCTACTCGCCCCCACCATGATAAGCCATCCCTTGGCATATGTCGCACCCAACCCCCGACAAATAGTCATCACTAAGAGCATCTCCAACAGACGCGCTAAACGCGCTAAAAATTAGTCCTTTTGGGCGCGCTACCACTCTGAGCGCTCCAACGGAGGCGCAAAAACCGCGCCCACAGCATAACTAGTTCAGGGCACGGGCGAAAACGCCATCGCGCGCCTTTTATTTGCTGCGCCCGCTCCCGCGTTGGACAATTGAGTGCCTGCTCGCAACTCCACCTACCCCATCTAGCCGCGCCGCCTCCACCGCCTGCGCCATCCCATTTGTTTCGGCGACCATTCCGGCGCTTCCCCGGCCTATCCCCGCGCCGCCGCTGCTTTCTGCATCTCTTTCTAGTCATCACCGCCGCCCCTCGCGCGCGGCAGTCGTCCGACGAACAGCGTCCGGCCGCCCACTGCTGCTCGGCGCCCGAGGTGTTCGACAAAACGCCCACAAGGTGTGTATTGATTTAACTTCACATGTTTTACATGAATTTAGTGCATGTTGTTTGTACTTTTTATAGCTTTGTTTAAATTGAACATTGTAGATGAGTTTGTCATATGATTCTTCCGAAGAGGAATTTGATATGGAAGAGGAGGAGGATCTTGCAATGATCCTAGCTATGCACATCAATAAAAAACAGAAGCACGGTGGTTCGGTTATGGGCCGGTAGAAAATTGGAGGGATATGATCGATGCCCACAACAGATTGATCAGGCACTATTTTGCGGATAATCCCGTGTACCCCGAGTCATACTTCTGGCGCCGGTTTAGATGAGCACCGAGTTGTTCAGGCGCATTGCAGAGAAACTAGCGAGCCATGACCGGTTTTTTTAGCAAAGGAGGAATGCCGCCGGAGAGCTTGGGCATAGCACCTTTCAGAAGGTGACTGCTGCCTTGCCTATATTGGCATATGGTATCCCCGCTGATCTAGTTGATGATCACTTGGCCATGGGTGAGAGTCAAGCCATTATGTGTGTCAAGCGCTTCGCAGTCAGAATTATGCAACTGTTTGGCCAGGAGTATTTGAGATCTCCCAATGCTGAAGACGCCGCAAGGCTATTGGAGATGAACAAAGCTCGTGGCTTCCCAGGTATGCTTGGCTCAATAGATTGCATGCATTGGAGTTGGAAGAATTGTCCTAAGGCATGGCATGGGCAATTCCACGTCCAAAAAAGGGTTCCACTATAATCCTTGAAGCGGTGGCCGATCAAGAGACTTGAATTTGGCATGCTTTTTTTGGAATGCATGGATCTTTTGAATGACATCAACGTTGTCAACCAGTCACCACTGATGAATAAGATTGCAAATGGTAAACTGCCACCGGTGCAGTTTGTAGCAAATGGTCGTGCATACAACTATGGCTACTATCTTGCGGATGGCATCTACCCAAAGTGGCAAACATTTGTGAAGCCGTTGAAAAAACCGGAAGGTAAGAAAAATCTTGATTTCCACAATGCTCAGGCGGCGACTAGAAAAGATGTGGAGAGACCTTTTGGGATTCTGCAAGCCCAATATGCTATTGTGAGAGGACCGGCTAGATTTTGGGATCAAAAGATGATTTGGTACATCATGCACGCTTGTGTGATCATGCACAACATGATCATCAAGAATGAGCGTGGCTAAGATTTAGACTACTCTCACTATGAGCTTTTGGGAAATCCCGTGCGAGTGCGGCGGAGGGCTGAAAGGGTGACCCGTTTTGTTGCCTCCTATCATTGTCATTCGGCGTCCCAAAACGCATAATGATCTTCACAAGGGTCTCATCAAGGAGTGGTGGGCATGGAATGACCGACAAAGAGCATCATAATTTGTGCGTTTGATGTTGTATTGTTGAACTATTTGTTGTATTGAAAGGTAAACTACGTGTTTGAGTTGTAATAACGAAATTGAGCTATTTTTGTTGATTTATTTTGTTTGTGTTTGATCTTTTTCTTGTGTTTTGAGCGTATATGTTGTTTGAGCGATAGCGCGCACGCTGCATTTTAGCGCGTCTGCTGGGGCTACGTGCGTGATGCATTTTATAGCGGCTGCTGGAGCCAGCGCTGGTCGCCGCGCCAAAACAGGCGAACTGCGCGCCGCAAACTGATTTTTAGCGCGCTGCGCGTTGGATGGCTGTTATAGATGCTCTAACGGATGGCCATAGGCCAATCTGTGGTAAGGTACCGGTGCTAATTTGATACCTAGTACTATGAGAAGTGTCATTTGAAATATCGATATCATTGCGTACACCTCCATCGCGTCAGGACCTCTACCACACCAACGTTCCCTCGATGTTTGGTTTCTTAAAATTTTAATCTGCAAGCTTTAACTTATGACATAAAACACAAAGTTGACATGTTGGAAATATAAGGATACAACCACTTAACAAATAAATGGAAAATTGTAGTAGTACGGTGGATTCATGTATACCAGGAAAACCCACTGTTTACACCCGATCACGAATGTAAACTATGGGACAAAAAACCTGGTACACAGCATTCCTTGGCAAATCGTGTTTGAAATAAAAAGGTAGTACGCACATCAACAACTCTGACTGACAATAAAACAATCACTCAAACCTAACGAGGCCAACACGAAGTGGTCTTTAATCGTACCTCACTCCAATCTTGAATTGATGGCCCTTGGGGCGGCTGTTACTCTCGGTATTGAGCTCCTTCAATGCAAGGTCGAGAAAATAGTCGTCTCTCATACCTCTAAGCTGCACCTCTTTCAGGTTTTTCAAGTGCTGGATGCCAACAATGCTCCTCCTGCTGTTACGCTCGCAGAACCTCACTGTAAGCTCCTCAAGCATATCCATGGATCCTTCCGTGAACTCTATCACTTCGGGGTTGTGACAATAAATTGAGCACAAGGCAAGTGTCTTCAACGCCGGAAACTTGTGTTCAGTGCGTGCAACAAGTTTTTGGTCAATGTAGCAATCCTGCCACAGGCTGATGGTCTGCAGGTTGGGCAACTTACAAAGGGCACCATACAATTGTTCACCACGTAAATTCAACCAAATCCCGCCAAAGGCAGTCAGATATGATAGTTCGATCATCCAGTCAGGCAATTTTGAAACCTGGCCATCGATGTAAAAGTACCGGAGGAGCCGTGGCGGCGTCTCAAGTTCAAGGATAAAGTCCATTTTGGTGCCCTCGCCACCCATGCGGGCAATGGAGAGATACCGGAGGGAGTACAACTTGCTGAGGGAGAGGGCAACCTCTTGGAGAACCTTGGGATCTTTCTGGGCGTCAACAAACAGATATATGCGACACAGTTGTCCTAGTTGGCCAAACTGTTTGGCGACTTCAACATTACTTACCAGTGCACGTTCCACCTCGCACAATGCCTTCATTTTAGAGAGCCCCTTGGGAAAATGCCACATAGCCCACCAATCAACCTCGTGGCACAAATCCATGCGCACAAGTTTCTGCAGATTTGTCACTGTATCTGGTATCTTCTCACGGATGTTTGTCTCACGCACATCAAGCACTTCCAAATGCTCTAGCTTGGC
Source organism: Triticum aestivum (assembly GCF_018294505.1). NCBI lineage: Eukaryota > Viridiplantae > Streptophyta > Magnoliopsida > Poales > Poaceae > Triticum > Triticum aestivum. The sequence goes on from NC_057807.1 coordinate 44,539,603, forward strand.
GACTTTTTTAGGAATCACACTGATACATGTGCCTTTCATGCTCAAAAACTTTAGGAGGTACAATCGGCAGATGTCCTTCACATGCTTGTTTTCAAGCCCCTTGCAGTCTTCCAGATCAAGAACCCTTAGCAGAGTGAACTCGTGAAGCCGATCAAGCAGCTTCTGTCCTTGGAGCTCAAAATTGCTCAGTGACCGAACATGCTGCAAGTCCATCCCCCCCATGTTGCTCCTCTTACCACCAACTGCTGCCCTTTTCTTGGATGTAGGGTCCTGTTCTACACCTTGGATGGAAAGGCGACGAGCACGGTCATAGAACATCCCTTCAAACTGCCCGCCAACTAGGCTAACAAAGTTGGCCTCCAAGGATTTGGAGACCAAGACTTCAACCATAATATCATGCACCCGGCATGCTTCAACCTTCCCATAAAAGTTCACAGAGAATGCCGGACTAATCATGCTCCTGCTCACTAGCTCATCGTAGTAGGCTTCTGCAACCTTCAGCAGAGTCAATCCTCGCTTCTCCTCAACCAATCCTTCGGCAATCCACCTATACAAGAGACGATTCTTGTTGATCTCATAATCCTCTGGGAAAATACTAAGGTACATCATGCAAACCTTCAGGTGGTAAGGCAGGTGGTTGTAGCTGAGTGTCAGTATCTGCTTCATCCCCTCAAGTTTACTGTTGCTCTCCATCAGTGAACCAATGGAGTTGCAAATTGTTTCCCACCTGCTTTTTCTCTCAGGAGATTTATAGTTCGCCAAGAGGCTGGCAATGCTAACAATGGCCAATGGTAGCCCATCACACTTCTTCAAGATATTGTCCATTATAACTTTCAACTCATTTGGGCAAGTAGCTGTCATGGAACCAAATGCTCTACTGAGGAACAACTCCTTGGAGTATTTTGTCTTGAGTCGCTTAAGACGGTAGATGTAATAATCAGAAACACTTGGAGAACTGCATTCTTTGGCCACGGTCTCTATCCGGGTGGTAACAATGATTCTGCTACCGCATTTGCTATCTGGCAAGTGGGCCCGGATGGCATCCCACGCCGTTGTTGTCCATACATCATCGATAACAATAATGTACCTGAATTAATCATAAGGATACTATCATACTAGAGTAAACAACATTTTACGTGTGATAAAAAATGTATAATGTACTTGCATTTTAGAAAACTAGTCATTCACCGGCCATGCACCTGCACGGCCTAGTTATTATGAGGATACATAATTATTAACAAAATTGTATTAACATGTAAAATGCAGAAGATAAATCTACGATATCATACAACTGGACATATGCTAAGTTACTCAAACATGATAACACACAATAAACACGTGTATTATAAGCTTTATTGTTGGATAGAGTGCATCTCTTGTCCAGTTTATGTTGTGCAAACTGCCATCAATGGTCTGAATGAACCCTTCCTATCATAGTTGTAAGATACACTTCTTCGTGATTTTACGCCACCTACTATGGGTGGAAAAAGATACACATCTTCTTGGTTACACCACCTACTATGTGTGTTGACCCATATGGCAAGATGCACATCTTCCTGGTTACAAAATAATACATATAATTTTGATCCTCGCTTTAGAATATGTAACACATATCTCGGTTAATGTTCTGGGAAAGATACACAACACATGCTCACTTCTCAACTATAGTTAAGATGAGTGGCATAAGCCGTACGGGCT
>NC_057807.1:44541664-44543932 GCF_018294505.1 Triticum aestivum
AATTCTAGTGATGGGTTTGCATTCCATTTAGTGATGGATATGGTTACCTATGGTTATGATTCTTTGTTGCAGTTGGTGTAGATATGTACCACAACAATAATGCACCATTAATGCATTAGGCAGTGCTCCTGCCTTCACTTAAAAAATACAGTCCAATACTTAACTGAGAATATCTCTATGTATCATCAAATTAAACATTACAATATCTCGTAATACTGTAAAATTTGTTTGACCCTACAAATTTAAAATTTGTTGGGTGTGGTTGCGCAATATTCCTATTTGAAGAAATACCAAACATTCTGTCTTGCCCGCCCCTACCACACAAAGTAATGATATTCCTTCAGCTGAGATTTATTAACAGGTTTATGTTAGTATATGATTCTTCATGCGCGACAATTTATGCATATTTTTCTACTTGTGTTTCAGTTAGGTGATTTCACATAACCCTTAAATAATTGACCTTGGTAGCGGTGATATCTTGGAGATATTGGGGAGAGACTTTTGTATGTGGGATGGAAATTTCTTTTTTGATCATGAATAAGCTCATTTATTTAAAAGGGAGGCTCGATGACTTTCTTTTTTTGGTCATGGAGTTGAGATGTCTGTAATAGCTCAGCTACGTGTCTTTTAATTTCAGTTTTGTGTTACAGTTTGTGGCGATAAGCGTGAATGTTGATTGGCTGCCCCGGCATCAATGGAATGTGATGGTCACAAACTCGCCGCTGGGGAGAAGATCAGTGGGTTCTCTGAAAACATCCTCGAACTCAGCCAGCACGCTGTGTAATGCAGCAGGGCACTCAGCTTGCTCCCCTTCCTTGGATGCTGCAGCATACAGATACAGGTACACCACATGTAACAGAGCTCCTTGCTTGTGAATACTCTGCAATTGGATGCTGGTGATGACATGGCAGACGAGAGATTCAGCATCATGCCTGCGCAAACATACTGATCCAGATGGAGTTGGGATCAGCAGGATTTTAGCCTTCCAATCCACGGTCATTGGGCTGTGCTGCTCCATCTACTCCATGCCAAGGATTGCATCATAGACTCCCAGGGGCAAAATATTCAATGTTGGTGACAAGCTCATGTCCGTGTGACGGCTAGCTGCAATTGGGGATGGACGTGGCGCAACACAGTTCGCCGTCATCTGCAGCACGAACGCGGCAGGGCTTCGGCCGTCGGCACCCTCCCTTCGCGGTGGGAGTCGGTTCTGGGCCCTAGCGGGCTCGGACTCCGACGACTCCGACGAGGAGGAGGCCCCCGGCGGCGGATCTGGGGCAGCGGCATACTCTCCGACGCCTAGCGACAAGCCGTGCGAGGTTTTGGGGGCCGGCTACTCGGAGGAGGAGGTGGCCGGCTTCGTAGACGGGATCGTTCCGACGAATGATCCAGCTTGGGACGGATTGGGCAAGACGGACGCGGTGGAGGTTCTCCGGCGAGTGGTGCATCGCCGGACGGCTCCGACGGCGATTCGTCCTTGGAAGGGTCCATTACCCAAGGTAAGTCTTCCCTCCCTTACTCTTGCCGATTTTTTGGTTCTTGGAAGGTAGTGAAGGATCGCCGGAGGAGATCTTGGCCGCTGGCGGCGGTGTCGCCGGCGTGCCATCGAGACGAGATCCATGCGATGCGTGCTTCCCGTTTGAAATCGCTGTTGGGCCAAGATGGGCCTGACTCGGTTTGTGTGGACCTGGGCGCATCAGATACTGGGCAAGTGGCCCATGTAGTGACCCCGGCCACCGGTTCGAGCCCCTAGGGCGATCTGTTACGTGATTCTGCAGAGGAGTTTCCTCCCGTACGTGATCCCCCTAGGGTTTTGGTGATCGCTCGGCCAAGCTTCCTCTCGATCGGGTCCGGCCGAGCTCGGCGCGTGTCTCCGGCGGGTACTGTTCCTGCTACCCCCTCCGGCAGGTATGGCGGGGCGAGGCCAACCTCCGCCGGCCAAGCCACCCCTGACCGCGGCGACAGCGGCGCAACAGGAGGTACCGCCTACGGGCCAAGTCGCCGGGCGGGGAGGCGCGCTTGCTGCCGGGTGGGGCGGTGCCCATGTTGCCGGGCGAATGGGGAACCAAGCGGCTGGACAAGGTGGTGCCCTTGGTGCTGGCCGTAGGGGCGCCCATGGCGTCGGGCGGGGTGGAGGTCCTGCCCGGGATGGTCATGACGGTGGTGCTGCTAGGGACAACAGTAATGGCGGCTACAGATACAACCGCTATGGCCAGTGGGGTGACGATGTATACGATGCATACAGTGAGGGTCAGCACCGTCGTTCTT
>NC_057807.1:44544523-44572333 GCF_018294505.1 Triticum aestivum
TACAACTATGGTGGCTACTACCGTGCCTACTGTGACTGGGTAGGCATCCTCTCCTGCGCTCCCCGAGGTGGCTGTAGACACATTCCGGGCTTTGGCTGCAGTCAGTATTCCGGCGGCTAAGGCTGATGACGCTGTTTCTGAAAAGGGTTCGGATAAACGTAATGGTGAAAAGTTATCTAAGTGGGCTATTAAGAAGAAGAAGTTACCGTACTATAGATGTGGAGAGCCAGGACATTTTGTGGGAGAGTGTACCACAGAACTGTGTGATTACTGCTGTAGATTGCAGCATAAGTCCGCTGACTGCCCTCTCCTTTCTGGCCCCAAGCCGGTGGTCACCATTTATGGATTCTGTTGTCAGGAACTTATGTTTTTTTGGGTCACCTGATGTGGCACCTTCGACGCACGTGCATGAGAGTTCCTTTCCCGCAGTCGTTAAGGTGACTAATGGGAGTTTGACAGAGGCACAGATTGTGCGTCAGCTGCAGGATCTTATTCCAGGTAATCACCAGTGGGACCTTGTCAAGTTGGAGACCCAGACTTACAAGGTTGATTTTCCCACTAAGGAAGGCCAGCTACATATCCTCAAATGGGGCATGTGTAGAGTTCAGAGTACGAACATTGTCCTTACGTTTGATGAGTGGAAGGAGAAGGAGCCTGAGAGTACACCTTTGGAGAAGGTTTGGGTTCATTTCTATGGTGCACCATGCAAATATATTACTCACTTCCTGGTAGCTTGGAGTATGGGTTCTCTCATTGGGAAGACGGAACAAGCGGACATGCCTTTCACTCGGGCACATGGTGCAGCGAGATTGTTGGTCAGTGTTGTCAGCTTGGAGTTTGTTCCGGATGTGGTCAAATGGACACATGCCGCGTTACTTATGTGCTTGAGCTTGAGATTGAGGATACTCCGATCCCTCAGGAGGGAGAGGGGGATGACACCTAGGACATGGATATGACCAGGGGGATGGGGCCTCCGGAGATTAGAGTAGGGAGCCAGAGAGCACATCACGGGAGACGGCTAAGGGGCCGGATTCGCTGTCGGATAAGGCAGATAAGTCTGCTACGGGGCCGTCTGGCTCCTCAACTCCGATGAGCTCTCTTTGCTTTGGGTCTATTGATGCGCGTTCTGTGCCTAGTCGTCTATGGAGTATTCGTGTGGAGATGGACGAGCCGGCGGAACTTGAGTTACCACCGGTGTTGGCTTCTAGCAGTGTGTTTCCGACAATACCTCAATCTTCGGGGACGGACTCCGGGACGTTGGTTGGTGCAAAGATGGAGTTTGGTCGGACTACCAAGCTTTACTGCGAGGGTGGGGAGGATCATGGGCAGGAGGCCCTCCGATCCCCCGCTCTCCTTGATCAGGATGGTACTTATCTATGGATGAGGAGTCCAGTGACGCCGGGCAGCGTTCCAGATGTTCCTCACGCGCCTGGAGGTGACGGTCCGTGAGCGGGGTGTGGGCAGGAGGCCCCCGCCCTTACCTCTCCCTTGGTGGCCGTGCCACGCGCTAGAGGAGCTGCTGGATCGAGAGGGGGTGCGGGCAGGTGGCCCACGCTCCTTCCTCTCCCCGGCCGTCCCTGGAGGGCGCGACCCTTGCTCAGGTCCCGGGTGGTGGTCTTGGACAGAGCTCACCGGGCGTACCGAGGCCGGTAGCGGTGATGGCTGGGGGGGGGGGGCTTCGTCGGTGCTGCCGACGCAGGACAGCTCTCCGGCTGGTTCAGCTCAGTTGAGCCCTGTTGGGGTCGGGCAAGAGGCCTTACCCCGAACGGGGTCACCCGAGACGACATCATCGCTCTTGGAGGGATTCTGGACCCGGTCTCTGATGGTCGACGGATGAGCTGTCATCTACAAGATCGGCCGGATGTTGATGACATGCAGCTACGGTGCACCATGCGGGCGGCCAAGCTTCATGATATTGAGGTCACTACTGGTATGTCAATCAACACTTCCAATTCTATCTTGCATTTTTCTAATGATGAGATTATTAATAACACAAATCAGTTGGGTGTTTCTCTGGGTAGAAATGACGTTGAAGTCACTAAGTCCGTTAATGATCTCTTGGATCTTGAAGCGGAGCATGCTTTGGAGATGATTAGAAACCTAGCGGCCGTTAAACCTATGAACGATTCTGATGTAGATGCTTTGGGGGTCAATGTGCTTGATAGCTTTTGTGCGGATCTAGCACCCTCTCTTCCTGAGAATGAGGAGGACGCCTATTCTATTTCCCCAAGGGACTCCATTATAGCTGATTCCCAAGTGGATGTGTCCACCGAGCTCGGTTGTGAGGACCGAGTAGAGGAAAAAAACAAACCTAAATGCAAATGGAATCGTAGTATTTATCCGGCGTCGGCCGTGCGTAGAAGTGCTAGGATCTGAACAACTAAAAAATTTCATGATGAAATATGAAAGGAATTTTTTGGAATAACAGAGGTCTTAAATACTTGGCTAAAAGAAGGTTTCTAGTGGATGCTTCTATTGATCACAAATTGGACTTTATTGCCCTGTTAGAAACTGGTAGGGACAATTTCACTCCCTAGTTCCTTAGTACTCTGTCAGGAGGGGTTGATTTTGATTGGCATTGTCTACCTCCAAGAGGAAGATACGGCGGGATCTTACTTGGGGTTAAATACGACTCGTTGGAAGTTAGGAATGTGGTTTTGGGAGACTTTGCGGTCAAGTTTCGGGTTTGGTCAAAGGCAGATGGGTTTAATTGGGCATGGGTGGCGGTATATGGTGCCGCGCAACCAGAACTCAAACCAGACCTTTTGGCGGATTTAGTCCATATTTGTGGTAACGAGCAGCTCCCAATCCTAATTGGGGGGGGGGGGTTAACATTATCTATAGACGGGACGAAAAAACAATGATAACTTTGACGGCAGATGGTCTTTATGTTTAATACAATTATTGAAAGCTTAAACCTTCGAGAGATTGAGCTTTCTGGTAGAAAGTTACTTGGGCTAACACACTACCAGTCCCGACCTTTGAGAAGATGGACCGGGTCCTAGCGGGCATCGAGTGGGAACAGAAGTATCCCCTTGTGATGGTCCAAGCGCTCTCTTTCGCAATCTCCGATCATAACCCATTGTTGGTTGACTCGGGAGAGGCAACACACGTGGGGAACAAGAGTATGTTTTCTTTCGAATCTGTGTGGTTTGAAAGAGAAGGGTTTCTGGATCTAATAGCAAGAGAATGGGCTAAAGATTCAGGAGGGAGAACGAATGTTGAGTGTTGGCAAAATAAGATCAGACATTTACGGCAATTCTTGCGGGGGTGGGCTAAGTGATACGTCTCCAACGTATCTATAATTTTTGATTGCTCCATGCTACTTTATCTATTGTTTTAGGCAATATTGGGCTTTATTATCCACTTTTACATTATTTTTGGGACTAACCTATTAACCGGAGGCCCAGCCCAGATTTGCTGTTTTATGCCTATTTCAGTGTTTCGAGGAAAAGGAAGTAGTTCACCCTCGGGGTTGAGGGTATGTACCAGTAGCTATGTGTTTGATCTCTCTCTCTCGTGTTTCTCTCGTGTTCTTCTATGGCACGATCTTGATGTATCCCGAGCTTTGCTATTGTAGTTGGATCTTATGATGTTTCTCCCCCTCTACTCTCTTGTGATGAATAGAGTTTCCCCTTTGAAGTTATTTTATCTGATTGAGTCTTTTATGAACACTTGATGTATGTCTTGCGTGGGATAACCGTGGTGACAATGGGTTATTCTATTGATCCACTTGATGTATGTTTTGGTGATCAACTTGCGGGTTTCGTGACACTTGGGAACCTATGCATAGGGGTTGGCACACGTTCTTGACTCTCTGGTAGTAGCTTTGGGGCACTCTTTGAAGTACTTTTATGTTGGTTGGATGAATCTGAGATTGTGTGATGCATATCGTATAATCATGCCCACGGATACTTGAGGTGACAATGGAGTATCTAGGTGACATTAGGGTTTTGGTTGATTTGTATCTTAAGGTGTTATTCTAGTATGAACTCTTTTATAGATTGATCCGAAAGAATAGCTTTGTGGTGGTTTCGTACCCGACCATAATCTCTATGTTTGTTCTTTGCTATTAGTGTCTTTGGAGTGACTCTTTGTCGCATGCTGAGGGCTTATCATATGTTCTATCTATGTTATTATTGTTGAGAGAACTTACACTAGTGAAAGTATGAACCCTAGGCCTTGTTTCCTATCATTGCAATACCGTTTACGCTCACTTTTATCGCTTGCTACCTTGCTGTTTTGATTATTTCAGATTACAAAAACCTATATCTACTATCTATTTTGCACTTGTATCACCATCTCTTCACCGAACTAGTGCACCTATACAATTTGCCATTGTATTGGGTGTGTTGGGGACACAAGAGACTTTTTGTTATTTGGTTGCAGGGTTGTTTGAGAGAGACCATCTTCATCCTACGCCTCCTACAGATTGATAAACCTTAGGTCATCCACTTGAGGGAAATTTGCTACTGTCCTACAAACCTGTGCACTTGCAGGCCCAATAACGTCTACAAGAAGAAGGTTGTGTAGTAGACATCACTAAGCATCTAGGTGGAATTTATAAGGCTGAGAAGGAAAGGCTCCTTTTGCTTATTCAATCCTTAGATCTACAAGCGGAGTCCTCCATATTAGATACCAGAGAACTGGAAACTAAAGTGGAGGTGGAGTTAAGATTGAAAGAACTGCTCCGTGAGGAGGAATTCAAGTGGGCTCTGCGAGCTAAAGATCGCAAACTCGTCCAAGGGGATGATAACACACAATTCTTCCACATGATTGCAAATGGCAAGCGCCGAAAGAAGAGAACCTTTCAGCTTGAACAAGATGAAGGAACAATTTTAGGGCAGGAGAACCTAAAGGCATATATCACCAATTACTACAAACAGCTGTTTGGGCCTCCCGAGGACAATTTTGTTTCTTTGGATGAGTCGAGGGTTGAGGATGTTCCTCAGCTCATAGTTGATGAGAACGATATTTTGATAGCCCCATTTTTGGAGAAAGAGATGTCTGAAGCAATTTCCCAAATGAAAAATAATAAAGCTCCAGGACCAGATGGTTTTCCGACGGAGTTTTATAAGAAGTGCTGGCATATTATTAAGGGGGGCTTGCTCCTGATGTTCCAGGACCTTTTCTTGGGACAATTGCAGTTGTTTCACTTGAACTTCGGTACTATCACGCTTCTTCCTAAGAAAACAGAGGCTATGAAGATTGAGCAATTTAGGCCGATCTGTCTTCTTAATGTTAGCTTTAAAATCTTTACCAAACTGCTATGGTGCAGCCGTCCCAAACTGCTTTCATGCCGGACAGAAACATCCTAGAAGGGGTTGTGGTTCTGCATAAAACGCGCCATGAAATCCACACGAAAGAACTTGACGGGGTGGTTTTCAAAGTGGATTTCGAGAAAGCGTACGACAAGGTAAAATGGCCATTTCTTTAGCAGGCTTTGCATATGAAAGGTTTTGATCAGGCCTAGAGAGACCAAGTAGATTCGTTCACGCAAAAAGGGAGTGTTGGAATCAGGGTTAATGATGACATAGGTCATTATTTCCAGACACACAAGGGCCTGCGACAAGGAGATCCGATGTCGCCAATTCTTTTTAATATTGTCATTGATATGTTGACAATCTTAATAGGAAGGGCCAAGGACGATGGTTAGGTAGGTGGCCTCGTCCCGCATTTTGACGGGGGAGTGTCTATCCTACAGTACGCTGATGATACTATCATCTTTATGGAGCATGATTTGGCTAAAGCTAGAAATATGAAGCTTGTTTTATGCTTGTTCGAACAATTATCGAGGTTGAAGATTAACTTCCACAAAAGTGAATTGTTCTACTTTGGAAGGGCTAAAGAAGAACAAGAAGCTTACAAAGAATTGTTCGGGTGTGAATTGGGATCTTTACCCTTCACGTATTTGGGTATACCAATTCACCATCGCAAGCTCTCTAACAAAGAGTGGAAGAGCATTGAAGATCGATCTGAGAAAAAACTGAGCTGCTGGAAGGGCAAGCTTATGTCGTACGAAGGACGATTGATTCTGATTAATTCGGTTCTCACGAGTATGCCTATGTTTTTATTGTCTTTTTTCGAAGTACCAGTTGGAGTACGGAAAAGGCTAGACTTTTATCGATTGCGCTTCTTCTGGCAGAGCGATGAATTAAAAAGAAAATACAGACTCGCTAAGTGGGATATCATTTGTAGGCCGAAATACCAGGGGGTCTAGGCATTGAAACTTTAGAGGTAAAGAACATATGTCTTCTCTCCAAATGGATGTATAAGTTATCTGTAGAGACGGAGGCCACTTGGGCAGAGATTTTTCGTGCTAAGTACCTCTAGTCCAAAACTTTGTCCCAGGTGACGGTAAGACCGACTGGTTCGCCTTTTTGGAAGGGACTCATGTGAGTGAAATCAGCCTTCTTTAATAGGACAAAGTTCATAGTTGGAAATGGTACTTCCACAAGATTCTGGGAGGATACATGGCTAGGGGAGGCACCCCTTGCGATCCAATATCCATCTCTCTATAATATTGTTCAGCGAAGAGACGCTTACGTTGCAACAGTATTACAGTCAAATCCTCTTAATATTCAATTCAGGAGGACGCTAGTAGGAAATCGTTGGGAAGCTTGGCTCCATCTTGTGAGACGATTGATGAATGTCCAACTCTCTCAACAGCCAGATCAGCTTCGCTGGAAACTAACTAAGAATGGGGAGTTTTCAGTTAAATCCATGTATTTGAATATTATCAATGCTAGCGTTATTCCTAGTTCGAAACATGTTTGAAAAGTCAAAGTGCCTTTAAAAATCAGTGTTTATGTGGTTTGTCCACAAACAAGTGATCTTAACTAAAGACAATTTGGCGAAGCGCAACTGGACGGGCTCTACAAGATGTAGTTTTTGTGATAGTGATGAATCAATCAGACACCTCTTTCTTGATTGCCCTTTGGCAAAGATTTTGTGAAGGTCCATCCACATAGCTTTTAATATAACGCCTCCGAATTCCATCAACACGTTATTTGGGACGTGGCTAGATGGGATTAACGTAGTAACAACGAGACATATCCGTGTATGAGTATGTGCTTTATTCTGGGCAATCTGAAACTGGAGAAACGATTTGGTTTTTAACAGAGCAACAAATATTCATTTCTTGTAGGTTATCTTCAGGGCCACTACACTCATCCGTATGTGGTCGCTACTCACTCCGACGGATGCCAGGGAGCATTTGGTTACTGGTTCTATCCGATGGGAGACGGTAGCTTGGGCTATCTTCAACCGGCTTGGATGGCGGTCATGTAATAGGATAGGTGTTTAGTTTCCTATCTGTTTTTGCCTGCCGGTTGTGGCGGTCCCTTTTTGTGCTTTCATGCTCCTTATACAACACTTGTTCCTTTGTTTGAGACTACGAGACCTCTATTGAACCTTTTTCTTATTAATAATATGGCCGTATGCATCTTTCTGATGCAGAGGCCGGGGCAAACCCCCTTTTCGAAAAAAACGCGGCAGGGCTGCGGCATGGGTCGCACCCCTGTCAGCATCGCAGCCAGCTTCTGGTAGAGGAAGGAAGTTCAGCTACCACTGTCAACCAGAGTCAGAACATCCTCGCCTTGAATCCATGCTTGCAATTGGAAAGCTTTGGGTGACACTCCTCCTGTGAACGCCGACTTGGATATGGCCATCGAAGTGTGGTAGTGATCGTCAACCGTGCTAAGCACGTCGAAGACTAAGTCGATGCCGAATAGATCGAGAAGTTCTTCAATGACGTGGAGCTGCACCGACGTGGGACAGACCGTGGTCCTAGCCCCAGCGCTTGCCGCACTTGAAGCAAAATCTGCGGGCGCGGCGGTAGTAACGGAGCACTTTCACCTTATCGGCACGTGCGCCCTCCGTGTCGTGGCGGTCAGTTGCTGTGGTAGGTGCCACGGGACGAGCTGGTGGTGGCGGTAGAGGAAGCGGTGTTCCTGCCTGCGGTGGTGGTTTAGGAGGTCGCGCTGAAGTAGAATGCCCACGATATCCATGACGCCATGAACCACCTCTTCCTGGATTAGTGGCAGGGAACATGCAGTGTCGAGGTCCCGTGGGCGCTGCACCAGCACCACCCGCTCTTATATCGCCCCCAGCCCCTAGCTAAATCGAGTATGAAATAAATAAGGTTGAATTGAGTCTGAATAAGATGTTAAATGATTTACCTAAAAAGGCTTTTACCTCCCTTTATGTACAAACCAACATACGAACCGATACAAACACAACACGGCAACCCAACACCACACGAACCCGAGGCAAGATACGTAGGTGCCAGAGGGCTACCACAACAACACACCAAGCGACTCGAAGTAGACTACAAAATGTCAGCAAGTATCACTACGGAGCTGCCGAAGCCCTCCCCGGTGAAGATACCCTGAAGAGGTGAAGTTGAGAGTCGACAAAACCATGAGCTCGAAGATGATGCATTCAGAAAGGATACGACACCAAAGCGCCGCCACCGTCCGATCCAAAGATCAAGATTTTCATATGGAGAAGAAGAGAAAGGAGCAACCACGACAGAGACTTTTGGAAACGACGTCCACAGGCGTCGCTTCTGTCAATCCAGCCAAATCCGGACAGGGTTTTCACCCCAGCAAGCATACTCCGCCTTCGCCCATTGTGCGGCTACATGGACCACCGCAGCACACCGTCACATAATGCGAAAACGCCAGCGACCACTCCGCCCATGCGACCATGGCCGCTAGCCGCCCGCAAGCATCATAACTAAGCAGTGAACTTAGCCCACAAGCATCATAACTCCCACCGCCTGGGCCACCGCCCAGGGAAACCCGAAGTTCCATATGTCCTCCATGCCTGTGAGCGATGAGCCGACTGGCAAGCTCCGATCGGCGAGAGAGCCGCCAACGGCTGGAGAGACCAGATCGATCGGGGAGCCACTGGGTCGAAGAAGAGGTGAAGCAGGCACAGACCACGTCGACGCCGGAAACCACTGCCGATGAGGGGTGGCCTGACCGCATCGGCGCCACCCATCTCCCCCACCATCTCTTCAAGCTCCACCCCCTGCAACGCCCAACCGTAGCACCTGAATTGGATCCACACCTGGCCCATCCCCGCCATTCACCCAACGATGCGAAGTACCGGACCGACCACCACCTGCAGCCGCAAAAGGGCACTAGTGACCACCACCAGAGCTGCAAAACGACCTGTACCACCACCATGGGCTGCCATCACGCTGTCGCAGCCCATCATCGAGCACCAACCAGGACGGCTGTTGCCACCACCCCGAGCTGCCCGCTGACTATCAGGGCGAGATCCGGGTGGATCAAGCCCGAGCCTTGTAGGTGCCCTCCAGCTATGCCACATCTAGCCAACAAGGCAGGTCGAGGCCCAGCCCGAATGTCCTCATAAACTGCCTCGCCGCACCAGTAGGCGTCTCCAGCCACGCCACCGCAGCCCGCGGCGCCGACCGCCGGATCTGACGAAGCCGGCACACACAGCCAGCCACCCCGCCACCATCGCCATGCAGCCACCGCCATGTAGTCGAGCCGCCGTGCCCAAGGCCCAGCCGCCTAAGGCGCCACCGTGCGTGAGCGCCGTGCTCCCCATCCGCACGTCGAGTCTCGCGCCACGACCAGCAGGGAAGCAGGGAGAGGAGGTCCAGCCGCCCCCATCCAGGCTTCGCCCGGCATTGTCCTCTGGCGGCGGCGAGGGAAGGGGATACGGGGAGGAGGTGCTGGCAGTGGTGGCTAGGTTTTCGCCCAGCCGCCCATGGGAGCAACCTGGGCGAGTATTCGTCCAGTCCAGTACCTTTCATCAAATGATTTATAATAATTTCAAATCGCTCAATGTAATAGGTGACACTAGTAAGTTGTCACACAGTGTAAAACTGACTGATGAACAATTCTGTCGATCTCATCCGAAACAAGTGCATAACATAGATGCAAACGATCCCTAATCCAAGTCAGAGAGTTTCTTCTGCACCGACTGCAGCCAAATTGAAGCAGAACCCAGGAAATTCAGTGAGGCCATGGGTACCTGGAAATGAATCATGTATCTCAAACATTTGGAAATATTGCTCACATAGTGTTTTTCTGAGGCATGGGTTTTCAGCAGTGAACTGGGGAAAACAGATTGAGGGATGTGCCTCACCCAGACCAACCAAGAGCTGGTTCGCATGCATGAACGGGGAGGGGATGGAATTTGGTGAAGTGATGTTGTGCTGGCCGGTTGCCGGCGCCGGGCGTCATGAAGGACGCAACCAACAATGAGCATTATCGTGGTCGTACACCCTTGAGAAATTGTTGCCACACCAGTCACAACACCGGGGAGGGCGTTGTGCGTCGCCGGCGAAGGCGTGGTGGCTGCACCTGCCTTGTTGCCGTCGTCTTGCGCAGCTGGTGGTTGTGGGAGTGCGAGGTTGAGCGCGGGACCGTCTCGCCGAGATCTGCGACGTGCGGCTACAGATCGGGCCTCCAGGCGACGAGATCTGCGACATGCCGCTCCAGATCAGGCCACCAGACGACGAGATCCGCAACGCGCCACTCTAGATCGGGCCGCCAGGCGACGAGATTGTTGATTTTGGTGGTCGAGGCCTATATCGCCGCGGTGTTGGCTGCCAGTGTGGTCTCCAGCCAGTCGAGGAAGGCCTGAAAGGGGATCCATGGCTAACAGTTGTGCTCACGCTTGAAGCAGGCGTCAGGTCTCGATGAATTGCGCCAGATCAACGCGGATCACTAAGTTAGAAAACTCTAGTGATACCCGGGTAAGCATAGTTGTATGATATTAATGTTCTTTTAGAAGTTCTTGTAGTTTCTATTAGGGTCAAACTACTCTCATAATTTGTTTTTCATTTAGAACGAGTTGTGTTCTTTTATGCTTTTTTTTCTTGTATCAGATAACACTATTCCTAGAATTATTTCCTTCTTATACAGAATTTTGCTTTTCTTTCTTCTGTTTTTCTTCATTTCTTCTTTAAGGCTAACCCACTCCTAGAATTTCTTCTTCCTTGAATTAAATTTCTCTATCATTTCTTTCTTATTTTTGTGTATTTCTTCTTTTGGGTAACACCACTCCTACAATTATCTCTTCATTGAAAGGAACTTGATCTTTTTTTTTTCATTTTCTTCTTTGAGGTAACAACACTCTTAGAATTATTCCATCCTTTGATTGATTTTTCTTGTCTATGTTCATTTCCAATCTAGATTGCAATTTCCATTTTTCGTCTATGTTAATTTCTTCTTGTATGTTGCACAGTTCAATAATTTGAATGTAATTATTATGTTCGAGTATTTTAATTTTCAAACTAGATTTGATTTGCAACAATTTTTTTCTACTTCAGAAGCCCTTAAACAGTTTACCATCTCACACTTGCCACCGTGCATATATCTGTACATTCCCGCCATAAAATAAGCTCGCCATGATCCAAATTTATACGAAAAGCCAAGTGTCAGTTGTACACACATGTTACTAAGTACTCAACTTTATAATAAATAAGCGACACTTATTTTATGATGAAGGGAGTAGTAGTGATAAATTTGCTTTCTGTACATTTCATGGCAGCAGGTGCAAGGGCCCCACAAAGGAAAATAGGATATCATATAGTGCTAGACTACTGTGTAGTACGTATATGCATGACTTTATGCTAGTAGTACTACCTCCGCTCCAATTCTTGTAGCATGCAACGGCAACGGTGGCCGCAAAAAAGAAAAAAATTTGACTGACGCTCCAAAAAATTTCAGTCACCTGAAGTTAGGCGGCCCATGTTCGTTGGATTCACATCCAGCGATTCTGGGGAAAATTGACAGAAACAAATTCTTTTTTCAGGCACCTGAGCCATAGGTGCTCCCAATAATAGGTAATGCTATACCTACGGCAATTTGTGTACGGGTTTTATGTAATATTAATTCTACCTAAAAATCCAGCATCGACACTAAGTAGTGTGCTTATCCGTACGTACCTCTTGTCCGCGAGATGCTCCTTGAGCTTCCTGGCCAGGTTCATCACATCCATGTCGCCGATATTCTCTTCCTTCTCATTTTGTGGTTTCGCCATGATAATTTGTCGAAGCACGCGCTTCAGCAATCCTTGGATGTCCTTGGTGCCGTCAAACGCCTGAGACACCGATACTTGCGCTTGGTGCTCGAACTCCGCCTCCAGCAGCCGGTACACCTCCATGGCCAGTGTCGTCTTTCCGAGCCCCCCGAAACCCAGGATGGAGAAGACCTTGGGTTTGCTGTCAACCTCTTCGTCATTCCTCGCCTTGACCATTTCAGCCAGGGTGTTAGCCTCGTCCTGGATGCCAACGAGCTGATCAGGATCGTTGGCAGGGCGGAGCACAAGCTCGGATGCCGACGCTGTCGGCATGAGGGCTAAAGCCGGAGAGCGGCGCAGTGCCTCGCTGTAGCGAGCATGGCGCTCGCTGATGGAGACAGCACGGGCTCCTAGGGACTTGATCTCGCCAGCAAGGCGACGACGAGGGAAGAACGTCACAAGGAGGCGATTGGACCAGGCGAGGAACCCGTCGCCAAAACGGCACTTGATGCGGAATATGTAGAGGTCAACGCAGTCCTCGGCGTCATAAGCTAGCTCGCGCAGCTGCTTCATCCACTCCCGGATGAAGTGGTCCACGGCGCCGTCTTCGGCTTCAGCCTGCATGCGCAGGAGGGCGTTCATGGTGGCCAGCTCGTCCCTCAGCTCCACAACCTCGTGGCCAACGGCTCGGAGCTGCCGGAACTCCTCGCCCAACAGCCGGCCAACAGTGCCGACGATGGTCTGCGCCGCGCCCTCCATTGTGGCTCTTTTTCTTGGATAGTGGAATGATGGAGGAAGAGTTTTGTCCGGGGGGGAACAGCTAGTACTAATAGAAACCATCTTGCTGTGCCGACTGCAGATTTTTAAAATCCATAGAAACCTTTTTTCTAACGGTTAAGCTATTTGCAACCAGAGGGCACTAGTGTGCACTTGGAAGCATCATGTGTCTTAGGGGGGTGTTTGTTTATAGGGATTTATTGGTATAGGGACTCAAAAAAAAATTCCTTTTAGTTCATCTAAACCAAACATGAGAGACTTATAAGGAGTTAAAGTGGGCATTTGAAACTTATGAAAGAAGACCCTAAGGAAGAGTCTTTTTGGACTTTTAGTTGTAACATTGTCTTTTAGTGCATGTTTAGTCCCAGAAACAAACAACTAGGGACTTTTTAGGGACTAGCGACTTTTAGTTGAGACTAAAAAAATTCTATGACTTATGAACCAAACATGACCTTATAGTAGTACGCAATTTGCAACTAGAGAGGAAACTAGTCACCTACCGCAAGTATGCATGACAGGTAGCATGTGTATTTGACGAAGATTCTTCGTGTCGACGAGTTACATTAATGCATCGGATACCTCACAGACACAGTGAGCTGTGCGACGAGTTGTTTTCTCTGACTCTCTGTGCTTGCCTGGTTGGAGCGTCACAAATCATAACGTTAAAACCAGCTCACAAAGTAAACTGCATGCCTAGATCGTTTTGTACTTTTTTCCAAGACCTGGATGACTGTTAAGTATACAAGTACTCCCTCTTTATCAAAATATAAGACGTTGACGTTTTTTACACTCACAACGTCTTATATCTTGATACAGAGGGAGTAGCTGGTTAATTTTGGTGTCGGTCTCTTATTGGATTACTGAACTGTACCTGACGCATCTCTCCACCCTTAATTAGAATCTTTATTGCAGGCCGCATCTTGCGCCGGAAATGGGTTTTGAACAGGAGTGAATAGATGCACAAACCGTGCAAGTGGCTGTGTGCTGTAACTAAGTTGACATAGCTAAAATTTGGTCAAGATTCCCCTCAAAAATTAAAATTGCTCAAGATTCCTCGGATCGCAAGTTGTTAATCTCACATGCATGAGCGCGCGCACACACATGGCCAGCAAGTTGCCGTCTGTAAGATTCCTATTAAGACAGCTTACTTGTTGAAGCTTGTTTAAATTATGAGCAATGCTAGACGTACAGGAAGTTACAGGGAGTTTACAGGGCTGATGGACTGTGATTGGCGGAGATTTAATTAGGAGGATGGGCCCATCAGTGAAAATCAGGGAGGGCCAATTAGATGAGGCCACGCTCTCTTCCTGTAAAGTCTTTGTATCAATCAGCCTGTACATCTAGTATTATTGTTAAATGATCAAGACTGCGTCCCTAGCTAGTGGCATTATATAACAGAAAATCAAAGAGGTGGCCAATGCAACTTACAGTTATTGATGATGCCTCCTCCAAAGCTGAAGTGAAGCTTGAAGTTTATCCATGAGCGCGGCCTCCTTCTCTGCAGTAGGAGTATCTTCCACGAAGACAGATTTTGGAGTACGACGGCCAATGAACACGTTCTTTTTTTTGAAAGGCTAAAAACTGGCGCTTAAAACTTTCAATAAAAGTTGATTCTTTTTACACAAAAACGTATGCATGTCTATGTCATGATGGGGCATGCTACCACGGCGAACATGAAGGACGAGGCGGTGGGGCCTATGGTCAGTGAGGGCATCGACCAAGGTAAAGAAGGAGCGGACCAAGTCAAGGATGGACCTAGCAAGGTGGAGTGAGGTGTCGTGTGTGTTTGTGTGTGTATTAAAGGCCAGACCAGCCCAGTTGTAAGGCATGCGGAAAGACATCGAACGAATTGGAGAGAAGCTAATTTTCCTCCCCGCTTATCCCCTTTCTCCCTGTCTCACCTGCTCCTTACACCTCCTCATCCTCTCTCAGATCCCCTAGGATAGATCGGCCTGTAACATATGGTATCAGAGGTCAGAGAGATCTGGAGACCGCGTATTTGAAACCCTGCTACACCAACAAGCAAGCAAAGCAGGCGTTGCTGATGGAGGAGCAGATCGCTGCTCTCGCCAAGGCGGTCAACGACGGAAGGGTGGCCAATGATGCCCGTATCGAGGCGATCCAGACCTCCCTCGAGCTCTAGCGACCGACGGTCACCCATATCCAGCATCAGTTCGATGAGCTGCGGACACAAGTGGGGCGGATCACCTTTCACCCGGTTCTGGCGACGCCTTCGGATCCGATCCCGGAGGAGGACGCGGTGGTACGCCCGGCGGCCACAGCAGAAGGAGGGGCCGACACGCGCAACCACGAGCCTGATGGCCACTGCGAGATCGATGACACCGGAGGGCAGACATACGGAGTGGTCATCACTCAGTTGCCGCCTCCGGTCAAGGGTACGTCCCTGACTGGATCACATGCTCTCGTAGTCAATTCCGGGAGTCCTGTAGCTGTTCCTGATCCACATACAGTTGGTCACTTCCCAGATTAGACTTTCCAGTTTTCAGTGGAGAGAATCCTCAATTTTGGCGAAACCGCTGTGAGAAGTACTTCGATGTTTATGGGGTGCAGTCGGACATGTGGGTTCGAATTGCTACTCTTCATTTTACGGGCGACGCAGCTCATTGGCTACTGATGCGCGAGGCCAGAGGCATGCCGATGTCCTAGGAGGAGTTGTGCACAACACTGTGTGGTAATTTGGGCATGAGCAATATTAGGCACATCTCCGTCAGTTTCGCACATTTAGACAAACTGGGACAGTAGGAGAGTATATGACACAGTTCGAAGAGTTGATGCATCATCTATTAGCGCACAATTCATCCTACGATCCAGTGTTTTTCACCACACAATTTTTAGAAGGATTGAAGCATGAAATTCGTGTGGGTGTCGCGTTACATCAACCAAAAGACTTGGACTCTGCGTTTTCCTTGGCTTCCATGCAGGAGGAGCTTCTGGAAGCACTGCCACGGCGGGAGTACAGACGACAAGAGTCACCACCGGCTCGAGCGCCGCCGTGTCCATTCCTACCAGTGGTTGTTCCGCTGGGGCGACCCATTCAAGGGCCACCTGTGGCTGCAGAGGACTGGAGAGGGCAATAGGCTGCTCGTCCTCAAGATCGAGGGGCGGCGACGACCGGGTCGCTGCTCTTCGGAATTACCGACGAGCACGTGAACTGTGCTTCAAATGTGGGGAAAGGTGGGGGGCCGGTAAGCAATGTGCCCCCACTGTACAAGTCCACATTGTCGAAGAGCTCTTGGAGCTACTCCAAGCAGAATACCCAATACAGCAGCAGCCAGACGATGATGATCAAGAAGAGGTGTTGATGTCTATCTCGAAGCTCGCTACAACAGGGCAAACGACACCCCTACAGTACGATTGTTGGGAAGAATTGAGGACGTGGAAGTGTTGATTTTGGCCGACTCCGCCAGCTCTCACAGTTTCATTAGCTAGCAAAGTGTGTCAAGGATGCATGTCAAGTTCAGCCACTGGCTCCCATGCCAGTGAAGATAGCTGACGGTGGCACCTTATCTTGCACCGGCATACTGCCGCGATGCAAGTGGAGGACACAAGGACAATTGTTTCAGTCTAATTTGCGAGTGCTGCCCTTGGGGTGCTAGGACATGATCGTCGGAATGGATTGGCTGGAACAGTGCGGACCCAAGTGGGTGGATTGGACGAATAAAACACTTTGGTTCAACCACAATGGCAAGGAAGTGTCACTAACAGGGATCCAATTGTGACTGCAGCCAGTTCCAGAGGTGTCAGCCACTCAGCTCAGAGCAATGGAGGAGGAAGGGGACATTGTCCATTTTGTGGCCTTGTGTGCCATCGCACCAGAGGAGAAGGACAAGGTGACGCTACCAGCAGAGGTTCAGGCAGTGCTAGATGAATTCCAAGTGGTTTTTACGGAACCAACAGAACTTCCCAAACATAGAGCCTGGGATCATCCCATCACACTATTGCCAGACACCAAGCCAGTTAACATCAGACTATATCGATACACCCCATAACCGAAGACAGAGATAGAGAATCAAGTCAAGGAAATGCTCAAGGCTGGACTAATCACCCCCAGTATCAGTCCCTTCTTGTCACCGGTGCTATTAGTCAAGAAGAAAGATCTGACATAGCGATTTTGCGTGGATTTTAGACACTTGAACACAATCACAGTCAAGAACACATACCCCTTGACAATCATCGACGAGTTGCTCGATGAACTAGCAGGTTCCAAACGGTTCTCCAAGCTGGACCTTCACGCTGGCTATCATCAGATCAGACTTCGGCCCAAGGACGAAGAAAAGACAACTTTCAAAACTCACCACGGGCACTTGCAGTTTTGGGTCCTTCCATATGGTGTGACAGCCGGGCCAGCAACATTTCAGGGAGGCATGAACACCATATTGGGGCCATTGCTTCGTCATGGGGTCCTTTGTTTCATGGATGATATCCTAGTCCACACAACTACTTTCTTCGCTCATATCCAGTTGCTACGCCAGGTGCTCTTGTTACTGCGATCCAACGACCTACGAGCAAAGCTCTCCAAATGTACATTTGCTCAAAATACCATCTCCTATCTTGTGCATCATATCAGTGGTGAAGGTGTCTCAACGCTTCCAGATAAAGTTCAGGACGTGTCGACATGGCCACAGCCAGCATCCGTGAAGGAGTTACGCGGGTTCCTTGGATTGGCAGGATACTACTGTAAATTCGTGAGGAATTTTGGTGTCATCAGCCGACCCCTCACCGATCTACTTCACAAGAACTCCCTGTTTGTTTGGACACCAGTGACCGAGGAGGCATTTCAAGCACTCAAACAAGCCCTGATTCAAGCACCCGTGTTGGCGCTGCCAGATTTTTTGCGACAGTTTGTGGTGGAAACTGATGCTAGCGCTACAGGAGTGGGAGCGATTCTGATGCAAGATACACACCCTGTGGCATATTTGAGTAAGGCTCTCTCCCCATGAAACCTTGGCCTCTCGGCGTATGAAAAAGGAATGCTTGGCGCTACTGCTGGCCATAGACCATTAATGACCATATCTTCAACATTCAGAGTTCCTGATCTGAACCGACCAGAAAAGCCTACTCAACCTTACTGATCAGCGCCTGAACACCCCGATTCAACAATGAGCATTTACTAAACTGGTTGGACTCCAATTCCGCATTCAATACAAAGTAGGGCCACTAAATCACACAGCAGACGCGTTGTCACGACGGCGTCACAAGCAGACAGCTGAGCTGCGGGCTATTTCAGTTTGCCGAACATTATGGTTGGACGCCATCGTCACAAGGTACCAACAGGACCCAGTCGCGCGGCAGCGACTCTCACAGATCGCACTGGACCCAAACGCAGAAGCGGGATTCACCTTGAAAGAGGGGATCATTCGAGTTCGTGATCGAGTGTGGATTGCCGAGGACAAGGAAACACAACAGTCCATCATCAAATTGTTGAATGACAGTGCTGTAGGTGGACATTCAGGGTTTCATGCTACATACAATCACATCGGTCGGCTCTTCTCTTGGAAAGAAGTGAATGAAATGATCAAGTGTTTTGTTCGTGCATGCGCAGTCTGCCAACAAGCCAAAACAGATCACAAATCACCGGCGGGACTACTACAACCCCTGCCTATTTCGCGGAAACCATGGGCAGTAATCTCACTGGACTTCATCAAAGGGTTGCCATCTTCAGGTGGCTTCGACCTGATATTGGTCGTCGTCGACAAATTCTCAAAGTACGCCAATTTTCTATCACTCAAGCATCCATTCACGGCTCTCCAAGTTGCAACCTTTTCATGCATAATATTTACAAATTACACGATCTGCCAATGGCCATCATCTCCGACCGCTATCGCATCTTCACAAGCAATGTGTGGCAGGAGCTCTTTAAGCTTTCCCAGACTCAGTTGCGACTCAGCTCATCGTATCACCCCCAGACGAATGGGTAGACGGAGCGGGTCAACCAGTGCGTGAGACCTACCTCAGGTGCGCAGTGCATGCTTGTTTGAAAAATTGGTTTAAGTGGCTTTTCCTGGCGGAATATTGGTACAATACCTGCTTCCACTCCGCGCTTGGGCGTACACCATTTGATGTGATTTACGGGCATTTACCCAGAGAGTTTGGTGTGGTTCAAGTGGAAGAATGCTCAGTGCCAGACTTGGTATCGTGGCTTAAGGAAAGGGAAGTGATGCATGAGCTACTCCAGCAGCATCTGAAATAGGCTCAGGATAGAATGAAGACGCAAGCAAATAAGCAACAGACAGATAAGCAGTTCGCTGTTGGGGATTCGGTATTCTTGCGCCTGCAACCTTACATTCAGACATCTCTAGCACAACGACCGTACAAAAGCTGGCCTTTCGATACTACAGACTGTATAAGATCATCGCACGTGTGGGGGCCGTGGCATACAAACATCTCTGGCTACTTGGGAAGACCCTTTGGAGCTCCGACGTCGCTTCCCAATAGCGCTGGCTTGGGGTCAAGCCGGCAAACAAGGAGGGGTGAATGTCACAATGGGGCAGGCTACCACGGCGAACATGAAGGACGAGGCGGTGGGGCCTATGGTCAGTGAGGGCATCGACCAAGGTAAAGAAGGAGCGGACCAAGTCAAGGATGGACCTAGCAAGGTGGAGTGAGGTGTTGTGTGTGTGTGTGTATATTAAATGCCAGACCGGCCCAGTTGTAAGGCATGCGGAAAGACATCGAACGAATTGGAGAGAAGCTGATCTTCCTCCTCGCTTATCCCCTTTCTCCCTGTCTCACCAGCTCCTTACACCTCGTCCTCCTCTCTCAGATCCCCTAGGATAGATCGGCCTGTAATAGTCTAGCCTCTAGGTGACTGTCAAATTTCATTCCAAAGTACGTTTAATTATATGCTGCAAAAAAAGACAAAGATTCGGCAAAAAAATATAACAGCTGATTTTTACGTGTATTTATCTTTTTTTAATGTATCATTTAAGTGTTCAGTCGTGAATGCTAGTGCGAGTGAACAGTAGTCACCAGTGAACAGTATCCCATGTGAAAAGTGTTCCAAAAAAATACATACTATAGCTCAGAAAAAACTGAGATTTTTTTACAGGTTAATATTTAGTATTTTTCTACACATCATTCATCTCCACCGGCGCACCAATGCAGAGCTGCCTCGATCGTCTCCCGCTCCCGTCCTATTATGGTGCTGCCGAGACTTAAAACAGTAAAACAGAACAATGTATTTACATGGACAGTAACCAATGGGGAAAATAAATTCTTCGCCGGTTACTGTCTATTTTTACACCACGACAACAATGAACAGCGTACCACAAATTGCCTGAACAAAACCGTAATAGTATTCGAATAAATCCAAAACTAGTAACCAAAATTATAGCCCAATCAAATTGAAATGGCAAATCCGAATAATCCGTAACAGTAAAGGCAATGGAATAGAAAAATATCTGAATAAAGAAAAAACATTAACCCACTCAAACACTAAACTGGAATAGTACCCAAATTGTAATCCAAAACACAAACCATGTGAACCATAAAATAGATGAACTATGAAACTGGAATAGTAAACCCCGAAGGAAATATTCCTAGAGGCAATAATGAAGTTATTATTTATTTCCTTAATTCATGATAAATGTTGTTTATTATGTTAGAATTGTATTAACCGGAAACTTAGTACATGTGTGATTACATAGACAAAACTTATAGTTCCTAGTATGCCTCTACTTGACTAGCTCGTTAATCAAAGATGGTTATATTTCCTGACCATAAACATGTGTTGTCATTTGATGAACATGATCACATCATTAGGAGAAAGATGTGATGTTCATGACCCATTCGTTAGCTTAGCATTATGGCCGTGTTAGTTTCACTGCTACTGCTTTCTTCATGACTTATACAAGTTCCTCGGACTATGAGATTATGCAACTCCAGAATACTGGAGGAACACTTTGTGCGCTACCAAACGTCACAACATAAATGAGTGATTATAAAGGTGCTCTACAGGTGTCTCCGAAGGTGTTTGTTGGGTTGGCATATATGGGGATTAGGATTTGTCACTCCGTGTTTCGGAGAGGTATCTCTGGGCCCTCTCGGTAATACTCATCACTATAAGCCTTGCAAGCATTGTAACTAATGAGTTAGTTGCGGGATGAAGTATTATAGAACGAGTAAAGAGACTTGCCGGTAACAAGATTGAGCTAGGTATTATGATGCCGACGATCGAATCTCGGGCAAGTAATATACTGATGACAAAGGGAACAACGTATGTTGTTATGCGGTTTGACCGATAAAGATGTTCGTAGAATATGTAGGAACCAATATGAGCATCCAGGTTCCACTATTGGTTATTGACCGGAGACATGTCTCGGTCATGTCTACATAGTTCTCGAACCCGTAGGGTCCGCATGCTTAACATTTGATGACGATTGGCATTATGAGTTTATGTGATATGATGTTCCGAAGATGGTTCGGAGTCCCGGATGTGATCACGGACATGATGAGGAGTCTCGAAATGGTCGATACATAAGAATTGATATATTGGACGGCTATATTTGGACACCAGAAGTGTTCTGGAGAGGTTTCGGATAAAACCGGAGTGATGGAGGGTTACCGGAACCCCCGGGGGAACTAATTGGCTTAGATGGGCCATAGTGGGAGAAGAGGAAGGGCCAGGAGGGGCTGGCCACGCGCCCCTCTTGAGTCCGAATAGGACAAGGGAAGGGGGGCGACGTCCACCCTTTCCTTCCCTTCCCCCTCTTCCTTCCTCCTCCCCCCTCTTCCTTAGGTGGAAACCTACTAGGACTTTGATTCCTAGTAGGATTCCCATCTCTTGGCTTGCCCTAGGAGGGCCGACCTTCCTCCCCTTGCTCCTTTATATACGGGGGCAGGGGGGCACCCTAGAACACACAAGTTGACAATTGTTTTAGCCGTGTGCGGTGC
The DNA here is from genome assembly GCF_018294505.1 of Triticum aestivum. NCBI lineage: Eukaryota > Viridiplantae > Streptophyta > Magnoliopsida > Poales > Poaceae > Triticum > Triticum aestivum. Next base: position 44,566,220 of record NC_057807.1, read on the forward strand.
CCCCTCCACATATTTCCACCTCGGTCATATCGTCATAGTGCTTAGGCGAAGCCCTGCGTCGGTAACTTCATCATAACCGTCACCACGCCATCGTGCTGATGAAACTCTCCCTCGACCTCAGCTGGATCTAGAGTTCATGGGATGTCACCGAGCTGAACGTGTGCAGATCGCGGAGGTGCCGTACCTTCGGTGCTAGGATCGGTCGAATCGTGAAGACGTACGACTACATCAACCGCGTTGTCATAACGCTTCCGCTTTTGGTCTACGAGGGTACGTAGACAACACTCTCCCCTCTCGTTAATATGTATCACCTAGATAGATCTTGCGTGATCGTAGGATTTTTTTTTGAAATTACTGCGTTCCCCAACAGTGGCATCCGAGTCAGGTCTATGCGTAGATGTTATATGCACGAGTAGAATGTTGGAAATATGCCCTAGAGGCAATAATAAAATGGTTATTATTATATTTCCTTGTTCATGATAATTGTCTATTGTTCATGCTATAATTGTATTAATTGGAAACCGTAATACATGTGTGAATACATAGACCACAACATGTCCCTAGTCAGCCTCTAGTTGACTAGCTTGTTGATCAATAGATGGTTATGGTTTCCTGACCATGGACATTGGATGTCATTGGTAATGAAATCACATCATTAGGATAATGATGTGATGGACAAGACCCAATCCTAAGCATAGCACAAGATCGTGTAGTTCGTTTGCTAAGAGCTTTTCTAATGTCAAGTATCATTTCCTTAGACCATGAGATTGTGCAACTCCCAGATACCGTAGGAATGCTTTGGGTGTACCAAACGTCACAACATAACTGGCTGTCTATAAAGGTGCACTACAGGTATCTCCGAAAGTTTCTGTTGGGTTGGCACGAATCAAGACTGGGATTTGTCACACCGTATGACGAAGAGGTATCTCTGGGACCACTCGATAATGCATCATCATAATGAGCTCAATGTGACGAAGGAGTTAGTCACGAGATCATGCGTTATGGAGCAAGTAAAGAGACTTGCCGGTAATGAGATTGAATGAGGTATGGGGATACTGACGATCGAATCTCGGGCAAGTAACATACAGATGGACAAAGGGAATTGTGTACGGGATTGATTGAATTCCCGACATAGTGGTTCATCCGATGAGATCACCGTGGAACATGTGGGAGCCTATATGGGTATCCAGATCCTGCTATTGGTTATTAACCGGAGAGGTATCTCAGTCATGTCTGCATGGTTCCCGAACCCGTAGGGTCAACACACTTAAGGTTCGGTGACCTAGAGTTGTAATGGGAATAGTATGTGATTACCGAAGGTTGTTCGGAGTCCCGAATGAGATACCAGACATGACGAGGAACTCCGGAATGGTCCGGAGGTTAAGATTGATATATTAGACGAAGGGCATTGAAGTCTAGAATTGTTCCTGGGGTACCGGGTGACGACCAGTGTGACCGAAAGGAGTTTCGGATGCCCCAGCAAGTGTTGGGGGGGCCTTATGGGCCAAGGGGAAGGGGCACACCGGCCAACTAAGGGGTTGTGCTCCCCTTCCACCCCATCTCACGTAGCTGGAGAGGTGGGGGCGCCACCCCTAGTGTAGCCGCCCTTCCCGGCTTGGGGGGCAAGTTTCCTAGGGGTGGGGGTGCCCAAACCCGTCTAGGGTTTCCCCTGGCCACGCTCCCTCCTGTAGATCCATCTAGATGGGCCGGCCCCCTCTCCCCTTCCCCCTATATGTAGTGAGGGGGTGGGAGGGCAGCCACACCCTTCCCCTGGCGCAGCCCCTCCCTCCTCCAACACCTCCTCCTCCTCCGTAGAGCTTGGCGAAGCCCTACAGGAAAACCAGAAGCTCCACCACCACGCCATTGTGCTGCCGGAGCTCTCCCTCAACTTATCCTCTCCCCTTGCTGGATCAAGAAGGAGGAGACGTCCTCGGGCCGTGTGTGTGTTGAACGTGGAGGCGCCGTCCGTTCGGCACTAGATCGGATTTTCCGCGATTCGAATCGCCGCAAGTACGACTCCATCAACCGCGTTCTTGTAACGCTTCCGCTTAGCGATCTTCAAGGGTATGAAGATGCACTTCCTCTCTCTCTCGTTGCTAGAATCTCCTAGATTGATCTTGGTGACACGTAGGAATTTTATTTATTTATTGCTACATTCTCCAACAGTGGCATCATGAGCTAGGTCTATGCGTAGATTCTATGCACGAGTAGAACACAAGTAGTTGTGGGTGATGATTTGTTCAATTTGCTTATCGTTACTAGTCTTATCTTGATTCGGCGGCATTGTGGGATGAAGCGGCCCGGACCGACCTTACACGTACACTTACGTGAGACAGGTTCCACCGACTGACATGCACTTGATGCATAAGGTGGTTAGCGGGTATCTGTCTCTCCCACTTTAGTCGAATCGGATTTGATGAAAAGGGTCCTTATGAAGGGTAAATAGAAATTGGCATATCACCGTTGTGGCTTTTGCATAGGTAAGAAATGTTCTTGCTAGAAACCCATAGCAGCCATGTAAAACAGGCAACAACAATTAGAGGATGTCTAACTTGTTTTTGTAGGGTATGCTATGTTATGTGATATGGCCAAAAGGATGTGATGAATGATATATGTGATGTATGAGATTGATCATGTTCTTGTAATAGGAATCACGACTTGCATGTCGATGAGTATGACAACCGGCAGGAGCCATAGGAGTTGTCTTAATTTATTGTATGACCTACGTGTTAATGAAAACGCCATGTAATTAATTTACTTTATTGCTAACCGTTAGCCATAGTAGTATAAGTAATAGTTGGCGAGACGACTTCATGAAGACACGATGATGGAGATCATGATGATGGAGATCATGGTGTCATGCCGGTGACGATGGTGATCATGTCGCGCCTCGAAGATGGAGATCAAAGGTGCAAAATGATATTGGCCATATCATGTCACTTTATGATTTGCATGTGATGTTTGTCATGTTTACATCTTATTTGCTTAGAATGACGGTAGCACAAATAAGATGATCCCTCACTAAAATTCCAAGGAAGTGTTCCCCCTAACTGTGCATCGTTGCGAAGGTTCATTGTTTCGAAGCACCACGTGATGATCGGTTGTGATAGATTCTAACGTTCGCATACAACGGGCGTAATCCATATTTACACACGTGAAACACTTAGGTTGACTTGACAAGCCTAGCATGTACAGACATGGCCTCGGAACACGAGTGACCGAAAGGTCGAACATGAGTCGTATGGTAGATGCGATCAACATGGAGATGTTCACCGTTGATGATTAGTCCGTCTCACGTGATGATCGGACACGACCTAGTCGATTCGGATCATGTATCACTTAGATGACTAGAGGGATGTCTATCTGAGTGGGAGTTCATTAAATAATTTGATTAGATGAACTTAATTATCATGAACATAGTCAAAAGGTCTTTGCAAATTATGCCGTAGCTTACACTTTAGTTCTACTGGTTTAGATATGTTCCTAGAGAAAATTTAGTTGAAAGTTGCTAGTAGCAATTATGCGGACTGGGTCCATAAACTGAGGATTGTCCTCATTGTTGCGCCGAAGGCTTATGTCCTTAATGCACCACTAGGTGTGCTGAACCTTGAGCGTCGTCTGTGGATGTTGCGAACATCTGACATTGACGTTTTGATGACTACATGATAGTTCAGTGCATGATGTTAAACGGTTTAGAATTGAGGCGCATAAGACATTTTTGAAACATCGCGGAACGTATGAGATGTTCCAAGAGCTGAAATTGGGATTTCGGGCTCTTGCCCACATCAAGAGGTGTGAGACCTCCGACAAGTTTCTTAGCCTGCAAACTAAGGGATAAAAGCTCAATCGTTGAGCATGTGCTCAATTTTTTTGAGGACTACAATCACTTGAATAGAGTGGGAGTTAATCTTCTAGATGAGATAGTGATGGTTTTCCAAAGTCACTGCCACAAAGCTACTAGAGCTTCGTGATGAACTATAACATATCAGGGATAGATATGATGATCCTTGAGCTATTCGTGATGTTTGACACCACGAAAGTAGAAATCAAGTAGGAGCATCAATGGTTAGTAAACCGCTAGTTTCAAGAAGGGTAAGGGCAAGAAGGGATACTCCATGAAACAGCAAATGAGTTGATGCCCTAGTGAAGAAACCCAATGTTGAACCCAAACCCGAGACTAAGTGCTTCTGTAATGAGGGGAACGGTCACTGAAGCAGAACTACCCTAGATACTTGGTAGATGAGAAGGCTAACAAGGTCGACAGAAGTATATTGGATATACATTATATTAATGTGTACTTTAATAGTACTCCTAGTAGCACCAGGGTATTAGATACCGGTTCGGTTGCTAAGTGTTAGTAACTCGAAATAAATAGCTACAAAATAAACGGAGACTAGCTAAAGGTGAGATGACGATATGTGTTGGAAGTGTTTCTAATGTTGATGTGATCAAACATCGCACGCTCCCTCTACCATCGGGGTTGGTGTTAAACCTAAATAATTGTTATTTGGTGTTTGCGTTGAGCATAGACATGATTGGATTATGTTTATCGTAATACGGTTATTCATTTAAAGAGAATAATGGTTACTCTGTTTATTTTAATAATACCTTCAATGGTCTTGCACCTAAAATGAATGCGATGTGGAGTATTCCTCGACTACCCGAACTGACACTCCATCACCACCGCAAGCACCGAGAGGACCAATGACAAGAGCACGTGCATGCGCCATCGAGAACGAGGTTGACTCTCTCCTCTTCAAGTTTCGATCGGATTAGCATGAGAATTGGGTTCTACCTCATAAAGACATGTTATGCATTCTAGGATACCAAGGAGATGATCGTGAGAAGGAGAAGATGAAGGTTCGAGCACCTATGGAGCAAGAGAAGGAAGGATGGGACAAGAAAAACGAAGGAAAGGAGTCTCTGGACACTTTGAGTGCCCGGGCAGAAGGACCCCGGGTGCCTAGCCGAGCAACCACGGGGAAGGCCAAACTCCCTGGGCACCCTTTGGGTGCCCGACCACCTTGGGCCCGGGTGCCCGGCCACCACCTGGGCTATGCCGCTGCCCGCCCCGGGTGCCCGGACCTGAGGTCCAGGGTGCCTGGCCTCCCGCCCGGCTGCTACCTGGGCTGCACCCCGGGTGCCCGGCTTATGGCCTCGGGTGCCCGGCCCCTACCGCGCCCTGCTCCAGCCCCGACCGGGTGCTCGGGCCTTGCACCCCCGGGTGCCCGGCCAAGGCCGCCCAGCCGCCTACACCGACCCCGGGTGCCCGGGCTTAGGACCCTGGGTGCCTGGTCCTCCCATCACCTGGTCCCTGACCGGTCCGGGTGCCCGGTCCCCTTTGCACCAGGTGCCCGGACAACTCCGACAGCTCGCATGCCTCTTTGGGGCTGCCCTTGTATCCCCCCTCCTCTCTTATTTCGTCTCAAAACTATAAGTACCCCCACCTAGCTCATTGGAGAGGTTAGCAAAGTATTAGATAAAACATTGAGGGCTTTGCTCCTTGTATCCCCTCCTCTTGGAGATCAAGACCCCTCTTGGGAAGAATCCTTGTGGATTGCAAGACCTCCCAAGGGAGTAGATCATCATCAAGACCTCACCTCCTCTAGGAGTGCGAAGAACTTTACCTAGTGCTTGTTTCCTTGGATTGATCTTGTAGCTTGTGGATCTCATGTATACTACTCTAGTGGATGTGATATTTGGGTTTGTTTGACTGATTTGTGCCTTGTGTTCTTGAGTGTTCTTCCTCTTTCCCCCCTCCAAGTGTGAAAAGATCCCCTCTAGGGTTTCACCCTACAACATCTCGGTATCATGAGCAGGTTGATTCACATCTTGGAGTCCCATCCCCCCATTTGCTAGCTTGATTTTGTTGTTTTTCGTCCAAATTCGAAAATCCCCACAAAAATAGCCCCAAAATTTGTTCTTGCAATTTCTTGGATCTTGTGAGATTTGGTTGTTTTGGTCCATGGATTTGATATTTGGCAAGTGGATCTAGCCCCTCCCCAACAATCCCCACCCTTCCCACCATGAAATCCTCCGAAATTTGCATTTCCACCAAATTTTCGCCCAAATGAGAGACGACTGGGTGCCTGCACCTCGAACCACCGGGCACCC